>NW_023624426.1:0-3791 GCF_014905685.2 Nematolebias whitei | reverse complement strand
GCTTGTATCAAACCAGACCCACCAAAATTAGCCCCTTCAAGGCAAAGACAATCATCCAGTGTTATTTTAGAAAACATTAGTGAACTTCATCCAAATCAGGTCTCAGGTTTCTCCTGAACGAGACTTCCTGACCTGTATAAACGGAAAGTTAAAATCAATATTTTGCTCAGGAGTGTCGAGCATTAGAGGTAATAAAACAATTTCCATCTCAGAGCAGTTGGAGCAGGTCGAATCGTCCAGCACTCCCACCTCCGTACGTCTGTGTCATGTTGTGTCACCTGTTTTAAAATGAGTCTATGTGAATGATTATTATCAAAGCCAGCTGCAGTTTTTGATCACGACCCCAAAGTGCTTAGATGACCATCACAGACCAAATATGTGGTTGACGCCTCCGTCAGGCTGCAGTTGATGTTAGTGACCCTGGACAGAATGACCACCAGTTCTTCTTTCAGCCTTTCAGTCCCCAGACTCGTCACCGTCTGTTTGGAGACCAGCTCAGCTTTGTGCAGCAGTTCATATCTCAGCATACAGCAAGACTTGACTGGATGTTCTTGCTGTGGACAAACTCCATCACCCCCTCTGGACAGTTAGTTCAGTTCGCTCTTGGACTGTTAGATCTTTGAAAAGTCACGTTACTTGGCTGAAAAGTTCTTTGTTGTTTTGTCAGTTGTGCTCGACTGACAACTTATTTGAACCGTCCCATTGGTCAGTTTCACAGACCCAACGTCAGCGCCCGCCTGAACACATTTGTATCCGATCCGGCCCCCGGCACTCGAGAGTCCTGATCAAAACTCAGATGGATGCTGTATGCAGTTAAATGCTACCTTCTATGTTTTGTGGGCCTAATCAGACTCATCTTCCCACTCCAAAGTTCTGTCATCTCCAGCTGCAGAGAAGAAAAAAATAATCAAATTATTAAAACCAGATTCAACATTCATCTGTTATCCACAGTACTCGTTAGTTAGCAAGTTTTACTCTGGAACCACAGCGTTTACCCCAACGGAGTCATTCTGGTGTCCTGGATTGTACAATAGATGTTTTAACCACCCAATTACACAAGAGTGAAAGCTTTCATTAAACACTGCACAAGCCAATTTTTTGCGCCTACTGCCTAAAATATTCCCCTCCAAACAATGTCCTCCATCTTGTAGAGTATGTGTGTTGACACATCACCTGACAGTGAAGTCCATTTTCAGAGCCACATTATCGTCAGACCTTGTAATTTTAGGCAGCATGTTAATATGTAATCACTTATTGTTATATAACCAATCTGCAAATCATCTCTTCTCATAACTATGCTTTTTCACTGTATCACAAACAAGATACTTTTAATACAAATCAATTAAGACCATGTATACTCCTCAAGACATCACAGAGTCCATTATCACTGCACAAAAACGTGTACATGCCCTTTGTTCACAAAGTACAACTTCTTAAACTCACCATGTACACCTCTCTGTTGTCCTTTTGCACTCCCAGGACCTGTGTGAAGTCTCAAATAATAAAGTTAAATTCATGGCGTTTACCCACTAGAATTGTCGTCGTCCCATAAATAACCTAGTCCCTGCAGCTCTTAGAAGGAAACAGCTCCTAAATGCTAAACATTTCCAATATGTGATCAACTCATGTGGACTGATTACTTAAACTGAAGTTTTTCAATTCGAGTACAATTAAGATTGATTTATTTAACCCAAGTATTTACAATTTGAGTTTAGTTATGGCTGTATAATTTAATCTAATTTTTTCAATTTGAGTTTAGTTTCCTAACGTATTTAACCTTTTCAATTTGAGTCCGGTAAGGTATTGTTTGACCAGAATAAAATTCTATATTTTACAAGTGTCAAGGATTTTGTCCATTACTCATTTTATTCTGTTGTTTTGCAGTTGAGTTTAAAACCTGAGTTTATTGTCAATTCCAAGAAGAAAGTTGATCTAATTTGTTCAGTACCCCCAAGACCACCTCTACAATATTTCTCTTCCACTCGTTCGCTTTGACATCTCAACCCTCTACTGTCTAAGCTGACTCCAAGATGATTCAACCTTCTCCAGCTGACTCACTCTGACTCCATCTCCTGGTTAATTACAACTCGTACACGTGATGTCCCCTCTTACCTTGAGATGCAAACCATCCTCTGTTTCAGAGTTCACTGCCTCCTTCCTATCATACAGAAAATTGTTTCGTTTAACCTTGTGTGTGCTCCTATCTCCGTTTCTGTCTGGCCTCAGACGGCTATCAGCAAATATTTGAAAGATCTTCAGCTATCCCTGTTCCCATATCAGATACCATTTAGCTGTGACACGCCAATCAGCCATATTTTTAAATTAATCCAACTTGTACAGCCTAAAGCATTAAAAATCAAGCTCTACCCCCTTAATTTTGGTACATAAAGCTCATTTCCGCTTGTTTGTGCTAAGTGGCCCCCGATCTCAAACTAATTACCTCCTTTTCATTTTGATACTCCCTATAAGTTGTCCAATTGTCCTCTGATATGATCCTATAGATTTTCCACAGGCTTCACCCGTACCACATTCATGAGTTCCACACCTGATGACAACATTCCCACACCCAGGCATTCAAATATGTTATTGTCATTCACTCCTGGCTGCAGCCGTAATGAAACAAACACAAGTCTGGTACGGAACAACCCAGCGGCCAGACCTGTCCTTGCCTCACAGCAGCGCCCCCTTCCGGTCAGGATACGGAAGCACCGATCACACAAGACACCTCTGACGCAGAAACGAAGACAAAACAAAACACGCGTAAACCTTCACCTCCTCGTGCGGTTGGAACAAAGAAACGCTCCCTTCCCCCACACGAGTGCTTTACCACACACACACAGGCTCCAAGCAGACTTTCTCCGACACATAGAAAAAAGAGAAAAGTAACCCTGAGCTTCCGCCCACACACAGCTCACTCCCCCCTCTCTCTTTTTTTTTTTTTTACGTCTCTGCCAACGCGTCCCCCTTGAAGCGTTCACACGACCTACAAAACACGGCGCAAACAAAGTTATTACAACGTCCTAAAACTAATGTGATCCCTGATCACATGAAATTTGGTAAACACAACACTCTATGCTATTTCACTCATTTTCTCTCAAAGCTAAAGTAATAATGGGGTCCAATTTAGGCGGCAGTCAACACTGGCCAGAGGAGTCCCGACCCTCAGCCCCCAAAGACATTTGTGAAAAACTTTGGACCTTACTCTCGTCAGACTAAAGTTTTGGATGGCCAATCCCGCTGAATTTTGAGAGAAAACGTTGTCACCCACGTGACTTCCGGCAGGCCGTCCACCGGCACAAGTCCACAAACTTGTGAAAACTACCTAAAAATGTCTAAGTAAGCGTTCAGCGCTAAAACCGTCTGAATATCGTAATCCATCTCGTCAGAATTAACACGAATTACCGGGAGTTATCTTAAATAAAACCATCTTTATTTTCCAGAGATGGCCACATGCACACGAACAGAGGAAGTTGAATTTAGTTTTAATTTAGTTTACAGCCGAAAAGCCAGAAACTCCGGACCTTAAGGTCCAAACAGTTAACCAGCTTACCTGAAAGTAATGGGCCCAGTTCCTCTCTCTGTGTGCACCGCAAGCCACCTCGATCCAATTCAGTGTAGGCCGCATCACCTCGCCGCACGTCGGGTGTCACCATTTTGTTGTGGATAGAATACCACGTCGTGTTCAAAACGGCGGAGGCGTCGCCCTTCGTATAAAAGATTTATTTGACACAACATGGGTTACAAATATTCAGAGACAAACAATTACATTAATAAGATATATGCATATAAAT
>NW_023624425.1:0-3792 GCF_014905685.2 Nematolebias whitei | reverse complement strand
GGTGCGAATGACAAAGAAACTCTGACTCTGACTCTCTGACTCTGTACTTAGTAATTATAATGAGGAAACATTGGCACAATATCAATCTTGTCTCCTGTTGTGGAGCGAAGAAGGGAACTGGATACTGTCTGTCTGTTCATCTTGTGACCTGGATAACATGAAAAACAAAAGAGGTACATACTTCCATTTTGGTGTATGGCTGCATCTAGGAGTAAGAAAGGTCTATTGAAAACTGCGTTGTCTTGTCAAAACGCAACATGGCTACTGGCCACCTCGATTATCTGACAAAACTGTGCTTGCTAGTTTTTAAATTCTAGGTTGGGGCTGAGTTGGGGTAGAGGTAATGTAGCCGACCTGGGACCAGAAAGTTGGGGTTCGACTCCCTGCCATTCCCATGTCGTGGTGTCTCTGAGCAAGACATCCAATCCTCAACTGCTCCCTGGGCGCCTACATAGCTGCCCACTGCTCCACCTGGGTGTATCCCACGTTGATGGGTTAAATGCAGAGAACTAATTTCACCATTGTATGGGAACATACAATAATGACAATCTCGGACTTCCCTTATATTGCTTAAAAGTATAGGTTCCTCAAATGATTGGGGTGGCTAGTGGAGTGGTCATAGATTAATCTATTGGGGCCAAGGCCATCATTGGCCACCCCCTGGCTGCACCTGGTGGTGGATAAAATTGCTCCCTCCACTCGCCAAAATCCATCATTCTGCACTGCCTTGGACAAGCAATAAAATAAAAACAAATAAATAAACCGACCTCTGTTATGTAACTACTACCCACTTGAATATCTTGCACCAAAAACATTAACGTTTACTTGCATTCCCTGTTCAATACTAATCCAGAAAAACACTCACCTCTAAAACTACAAACATTCACTATTAAGATCCCTTAAGCGAGAGCGGACATCAGCGCACTGCTTGTTACGTACGTTAATGACTAGTCTTGTGAATAATCTTATTTCTAAATGTGTATTTTTTACTTTTCTACTCATAAACTATTATACTTGTACTATATACTTATACTTAAATACTATTTATTTAAATGTAGCCTCACATGACAAACCATTGTCTGCTAAGATGTTTTTATGTTTTTATTGTATCATGTATTGAATATGAATATATTATATGTATGAATTGGTTTTATTGGGTTAGCAAAGCTTTTTAAAGTTTTATGGCATTTTTAACTTGTGTTGTTTTATATATATATGAGCCAGATGTCAAAGATAAATCTCCATCTCATTAAATGTTTTGGACAATAAAGTTATATTGATTGATTTATTGATTGATTGATACTGCCTGTTACTTTTATATAGCTTTTTTTTTTTACTTTCTATAATCAGGGAAGCAAACAGTTTTGTTATAATCCTGGTGCAATGACAATAAACCATATTTATTCCATCCTACCTGTTTGCTGTGAACTGCCTGCTATAAAACAACCCCATTAAAGCAATATATTCCAATTTTGCTCTTTTTGGGCATAACTGGGCTCTTGAGTACAAAATTTCGTTCCACCTCATGTACCACATGTGATGTGAATGACAATAAATAATCTTGAACTTGAATATGGGATGTTGTAAGCAGCAGCAGTAATAGTTGTTGCATATCAGTTCCTAAATAAATGCAATTATATTATAAGATGTATTTTTATTGGCTGTCGTTCGTGTACTGCCTGTGTGTGTGTGTTTGTCTGTCTGTTAGCATAACATCTCATGAACCACTGGACAGATTTTAACGACTTCCTCAAACATCAGATCTACAACTGACTGTAGTGACAATGGCTGCTACAGCAAATCAAACTCAGGCAACACAAAAATAACCATAACTCAGTCAATTTGACAGATAATGAGCTTTATCTGGTGTGGCAGTAGCTGGATAGGCTCTGAGAGCTAAAAGGTTACGCTAATATTGGAGTGCGAGGCAGAAAGCTAAATGCACTCCTTCTAAAAATGCTGTTTTTTTTTCAACTAGTTAGTTTGGTTTCATTTTATAAAGTCAAACAGTGAAACTGGTCACCTCATACCAGCCCATGCCTATTTTAAACCAATTTAATCTTGCCTTAATAATCTTTCTGCATAAAAAATATGTTTTGATGCAACTTGTGTGACATAGGCCTGTCACAATAACAAATTTTGCTGGGCGATTAATTGTCTTAGAAATTATTGCGATAAACGATAATATTGTTTGAAATTCAACAATAATAAATTGTCAAATTTTAGAAGAAATGTTGATTTGTTTGGTGTGTAGTACCTTTTTTGACCACCTGATGGTAGTATAAGACTGTTTGACCTAAAGGATGGATAGGTGAGCAGCGTGTCTCTTTAAGAAAAATGGGAGGAAGGCTCCTTGACGTGACATGGGCTGACATGGTGACATGGCGGACGCTCGGTGATTTGAGCTCTTTGGCATAGCATTTAAAGCATTTTAGCATAAAAAAAAAATCAGTAAACAAGTTTTAAGCTTCTTTTTGCAGAGAAAAACAACTTTTTACACGAAGGCACAGGTTTCAACCATGAATTTTGGAGCTCGACAAGACGGAGGGTTTTTCCCGAGGTCGGCCTGTAGGCTTAGCTCATAGCTTAGCTTCTCAGCTTAGCTGCTTTTAACGATCCAAAAACACAATTTTGGATCGTTATAACAGATTTTAAAGAGAAAGAGAGGGGTCAGTGAAGAGTGTCGAAGTTGAGCCTGTCTTCAGTAGAAAGAGAGAGACGAAGAAACGATAAAGCCGGTAAAGGAAAATGAGGTTGATAATTTTCATTCATCATGCGATTAATTGATTTATTGTTTATCGTGACAGGCCTAGTGTGATATTTAATCGCACAATTAGTTCGTAGGCTCAAATATTCAGAAAGGTGTACCCACTTACCTGGAAAAAAAAAGCACTGACTTGACTGATTATTCAATCGTTTTTCTTTTTAAACATAAAATCTCAACAACCAAAGTGATTCAGTGATTCTACAGAAATGACTAGAAGCTAAATCCAAAGCAAAAAAAAATAAATTATAATTTTTGATTTGACCAAGCGTACGAGTTGAGACAGACAGAGCAGATGTTAGGGTACGTGTACAGCGTGTACAAGCAAACACAGAAAAGGAAAACAACAAATAAAAGAGCAACCCAGAGGACCACAAACCTTAAACGGGGTAGGAGTGAAAGGGTTAGTTGGGGAGAGGCGGAGAAAAAGTCTACTGTGACTTTCACCCTCCTACAGAGAAGAAAACAAGGACAACACGTAACGGCTTCCTACATCTGTTTACACACAAACACAAAGTGAACACCTAAATACGTAGCTCCTGTTATTTTTGAACTTCTATTTCTCTTAAAGTGTGAAAGCTAAAACGCCAACCTTGTCTTTGATCTCCTTTGTCACAGCTGCAACTCGCTCCTCGTTGGACTCGGATATCGACGGCTGTTGCTGTAAGACAGACGTGAAGGTAACTCACTCGACTCTGGAGCAGACAGAGTAGAAAAGGACTTTCAAATTATTTTACGCCACACATTTATCAGCTCTAATGTCACCACGAAGTGAAAGATATTAGATCATACAGCTGCTGTGAGCGAAGGCACTGAACTCCAATTCCAAAGATTCCCCTCACATTTGAGTCTTTTTTGTCATGAAAGCTCAAGGCTGAGGCTGTCTAGCTCCTAAACATACTTGTTGCAAAGTTTTGAAGAAAAGGTCTAAATTAATAAAGTAAGAGACAAAATTAACACAATTTTCCCATACAGATGGGTAACGTGTCTTTAAATGAAAAATTTGTGAATGGCTGCCAACGACCATG
>NW_023624424.1:0-3792 GCF_014905685.2 Nematolebias whitei | reverse complement strand
TGACCTTGTCTGCAGCTGGGAAACCAGCAGGTCCCGTGCAGGAGTCGTACTCTCTGATCAAAGCTTCACACAGAAGGTTGTAATCCCTCTTCGTTGCATCTGGTAGACGCTCGATGAAGGTGAACACCTCTCTGTCCGAAGTGAGCCGTATCAGACTGATCTTATCCTCTACCGTAGCATTAGGATAAGATCTCAATCTGAACTCCAGATCTTTGAGGTACGCTTTTGTTCCAGATGATCCCATCGGTCCAGGCACAAAGCGTTGTACATATTTTGAGATTTTCTGCAAATCATCCATTGAAGGAGACTGTATTAACGGTCTCACATGCGTGGTTGGTGGTGCAGATTGGTCAAGGACTGCCCCTACCACCCGAGATGGGGGTGGGGGTGACGGCATGGTGTATACCGATTCAGTGAGTTGATATCGGTGCAGGTCCATCCCCACCGCCCGAGATGGGGGTGGGGGTGACCGCATGGTGTTAGTAGGAAGAGATACAAGTGGGTGCAGACCCGTCCTTATCCCCCGAGGCGGGGGTGTTGGAACGGGGCTAAGGGGAGGAGGTGTAACAGCATCTGTCTGGGGTGGTTGTGGCTGACCCGGGCCCTGACCTTGTTCGTCTCTGAGTCTCAGACCAGCCCGCCCCATATCAGAAATCTGGTTTGTAGCTGTAGCTAGTTTCTCCTCACAAGCTGTCAGGCGCTCCTGTGATGTCTGACATTCACCTTGTAAAGTCAGCCATTGTCGGAGTATTATCTCCTTGTCTGCCTTGCAATCGTCCAGCTCCTTTAATGCCACCTGCAACTGTGCTTGTAGCACATCGTTATCTGAACACACGGCACGGTACGCTTGTTCTTTATCCCTAAATCTCTCCACATATGATTGAGCCTGTTCTGACAGCTCTTTCTTTGCGAGGTCCCTATCAGTCTGAATTTGTTGTTTCTGCAATTCAGATTCAGTAATCAATACGTCACACCTGTCCTTTTCAGATTGATATCCGTTGAACAGCGTGACATTTTGTTCCACCTGATGGTCCAATTCCGCTTTCAGAAGCAGGGAAATTTTTGCCAAGCGTTCACGGCTCGATTTTGTGTCCTCCGCCACTTTAGCTTCTTTTGCCAACCTCTGCAGTTCCTCATTTCTTTGATCGTCATCAAGGTCTTGTAATTGCTCTAATTGTTTACCAATAATTGAATTTGTTAAAATATGTAAAGCCGACTGGACGGCATCTCTGGATTGAAAGGGGTCAGTGTTTACCTCTTCGTCCTCCATTATCTGCTATTTAGAAATTAAATAGGAGATGTAAATGTTTAGGTGGTAAAATAAAATCAGAAGAGTTTCTTTCTACTGATGTATTTACTCTTATTTAGTGAGTTTAACAATTAAACGTGCACTATATTTCCAGCGACCGAGTAAACTTTCAGCTCTTATGATTATTTGTCTCTGTTTCTACCAAAAGTTCTCATTTTTTCATTTTGCACCTGCTTTAGGATTTATCAGTGAATGAAAAAATTCTTAGTAAACGCCTCGCTGGGCGTAAATACTTTACTGACTTTTAATGGTAAGATAACAAAACAGTATAATTCAGCTCAAGGAAGTTTGTTAACTTCAAAGTTCGTCTTACAGAAATGAAAACGTTTAATTTCACTCAAAATACCTAAAAACGAAGTGAAAACCTGTTATCTCACGTTTATCCAGAAGGTGTCAGTACAACCTTATTAATTTTAACTCAGACACTGTTAGTGTTGTCCAGTAGGGGTCGCTATGACTTCCTGTGGCGTCCGGTCGTTAGCTGTTAGCTCAAAATTAGCATCGGCTAGACTCGGATAAAACCAACATTTCTGAACTGATTTTTTACACAAACGTGGCAAAATTTTAGCAATTAGACTTCAAAGAACTTAAACAGCGTTTCAGAACACAGCTTTAAAGCGCTTTTCAGCTTTAAAAAGCAGATTTTATTCCCTATGAAAACGAGTATCCATTTCCGGGTCACGTGACTGAAATCACCAATGACAGAGCAGCAGGGGTGAGAGGAAGTTACGTAGGCACGTCATTCAACCTTCTCAGCAAATCAGAGCGCTCCACAGCAGCAAACCAACCAATCACGAAGCGTTAGTAGCAACCAGCATGTTAGATTAGCTGAACGAGTCCGTCACCTTTTCGTCTTTTAAACTGTCAAAATGCACTTTTTCTGTTAAAAATTGTAACGAATCAACTCTGAGCTGCACGGAGTCTTCTACTCCGGTCTCAAAAACGTCTTTCTAGCTATTTAAAAAAACCTCGTCCGAACCCTTTTCAGAACCGAGCCGGGCCAGAACCGCGTCTGGACCGTCTTTAAACAGAAAGAAGCGTTTTCACCCAGCTCAAAACCAGCTTAGTTATCATAACAGGCGTACAAATTCAGCTTTCACAAGACATATGACACTATTTCAGCTTTCATAACATCGCCAGCGTAATACAGCGTAAACATGCAGAGCCAAGCTCTAAGCGCGCAGCTCCAGCACGCTGCGTAAACATGCAATGTTTTGACTTCAAAGCTTTTGAGCTGCGTTTCAGCACAGCTGATAAACTGTTACTTTTCTTCATGCCAACATGTAACGAATACACGAATACACAGTCATTTATGAGCACGTGACGGGCCACCAGAATGTAGATGAACAGATGCTCAGATATATTCATCAATTAACACGGATTCCTCATTTTTCTGAACTGAATAAAACGTGCATTGAATTTAATGAAATGCAAACGTGAGACGTCATTTATATTTGACCCATCAAAATGAATGCGGTCATTTATTTACAGAATCAAAGTTTAACATCAAACATTTACATCAATTTGGCTAATTATGAAAATAACAACATAAGCAATCAATCAAGAAAAATCATACGGCCATGATTTTTCCGTTGTTTCACCACAGACATTTATGAAAACTGTACAACTATGATCTTTTACCCACACGGATGTGGATGAGCACTTTACACAGACATTTCTAAATATCTGGAAGAATTTCTACTTGAGAGAGGAGTTTAAAGATGGGAAAGAAGTTTAAAGAAGAGTAAAAGATGGGGTTTGAGGGAGAGTGTTAACAGAACGGCACTCTCCGGGCTTTCTTCAGCTTCTCCTTACAGTACACTTAGGTGGTGAAATCGACTCTTTTACCTGGAGATGTCTCAGGCGAGATTCCGTTTAACGCACCCTTCAGCGTCTCCGTAGGATGCTGTTACTCGTCCGGAGTAATGGCGAGACTGTCCGCCACAGCTCACCTCAGTGAAGATGTTATAATCCCATGAAACTCGGAAGAGCTCTGTTGTCATGTCAGGATCTTCCCGGCTCCCAGAACTGGGCTTCTCCGCACAGAACTGAACAGAACTGATCTCAACCGAACCGAGTAGAACCCTCACAGAACTGGTTAGACCAGGAAGTACCGACATTTTAAAGAGCTCTTTTTCCCGGTTCATCTGGGAGTATTCCCATTGGCCAGAACCGACCAGACGGGGTGTGTTTTGTGACGTAGAAGGTTAGAATGCAGCAAGAATTGTTATGGAACACATCAGAAATGTTCTCACAGACAGAGAGAGTTTTGTTTTGGCGAGTTTAAGAAACAGGTGCCAAAACCCCCTGTTGACGTCTGAGAGGATATAAACAGGACAGTTGTTCCAACGCATGTCTGCTTCGACTCCTGACCCTGGAACGCACACTTTGCTCATTCACAGACAGAAATCAGAAAATGCATAATTACTCTGTAACAGCTTTAACATGAGTTCTAACTTTGCATGAGAATTAAAAATCATTAC
>NW_023624423.1:0-3793 GCF_014905685.2 Nematolebias whitei | reverse complement strand
GCTTACCATTATTCTGAGGTGACCCTCAGAGAATCTTTGTGATGGTAAGAGGCATATTTCCCGCATTCCAGGAGGGAAGTACGGGCCAACCCAAAACAGAAGCAACTTATGCCAAATTGAAGAAATCAGAGCTTTGGATGAGCCCGGGCCAAGCTTTTCTTAGAAGTAGGACACCTCTCCAGTCTGCTGTGGCAAGTGAAGACTTAAATCCAATCCCATTTCAGTGAGAAGAGAAGTAAATCCCAGCCTTGTCTCAAACCGATAAAATCCAACTTCTTTCGGGAATCTCTGATCCTTCGAACTGCTCCCTGCTTGTAGTTCCTTCTGCTCGACTCTTCGACTCAGCTTTGACCAAGTTTCCTAAGGTCAATCTGTATTTAAAGACTCCTTCTTCCTCCTCCTCTTAAGGAGGGGCTAGATGCCTTTTTTGGAAAATGATATCATCTTTTTTCCAGTAAGTGACTGTTGTTTTGCACTTCAACCGGTTCCAACCGGTTCTTTGGGTTTTTCCCCAAAGTTGTTTTTGCTCTGCTTCTGGTACTTTCCAGAACCTGAGAAAAACAAGCTGTTTCCTGTTTTTACTCTGGGTACTTTTCCACCAAGCTGCTTTTGCTCTGCTTTAGGAACTTTCCAGAACCTGTTATTCACTTTATGTTTCCTGTTTTGCTCAGAAGTGCGTCATCACTAGATGAGCCGAGTTGAACCTCATGACCTTTTGTTCTCTTACTATAGCTTCTGCAATTACACATGCTTTTCACTAATAGTTCAAAATAACTCATGTAAAACTTTTACAAAGGTTATCCATTGATTATTATTCTTAACCTTTCTTTCATGCATTCTTAGCTGGCTTCTGTTCTCTTTCTTCTGCTCAAGACATGTTCAGACTTGCCTATGGTTACATCAGACGGTTACATTAGGCCTCGGATCTTGCTCTTTTCACTTCAACACTTTTTCAAGTAAATTACACAATTATACAATGGATTATACAATTCTTATAAATCAATACATATCATTAGTTGATTACTTGTTGATTATTGGTAAACACTTTTGATTACACATTTTTATATTTAGCTTGATTTAAAGCAGAAGTTCAGTCCTTTTGTTTTCAGCTGCTGAGGAGAACTTGATCAGGCTTCACCTTTATTAAAACTGGTTGTCCGTTACATCATCACTTGACACCAGGTTTATCGACAGTGGGCATACCAACACGTGGATAAAACACGCTGAACCGTGTTTACATGAACGTAAAAGATGCATACAAATATGAACCCCGCCCCCACCTAGGATTCTCTGATCATATCTCAATCTTCCTGGCTCCTGCTTACCTTCCCCCGCTGAGACGCTCCAGACCGGTACAAAAGAAAGTTAAGTGTTGGATCCAGGATAGTGGCCCCATACTGAGAGATTGTTTTGAACGAACAGACTGGCAGGTTTTCAGAGAAGCTGCTGAAAATGATGGAGCGCTAGATCTTGACCAATACTCATCCTCAGTTCTGAGGTACATTAGTACATGTACTGACATCTCCACCTTAAAATATGTTAAAAGTTACCCAAACAGAAAACCTTGGCTGAATGCATAGGTGCGCACCCTGCTGGAAGCCAGGAACACTGCCTTCAGGTCTGGAAACTCACAGGAGCTAAGTAGGACAAGGAAAGATCTGGTTGCTGGTATTAAGACGGCCAAGGCCTCATATGCACAGCGGATCGAGGCTCAATTCATCTCACAAGACCCACGGAACATGTGGAGGGGAATTAAGTGTATAACAGATTATAAAGGCATGAGCGAACAATGCCCCAAAGACCCATCTCTGCCTGATGCCCTCAACAAGTTTTATGCATGCTTTGAAGACCCAAACTGACCACGCAGCACCAGACTCACCTCACCACCGGATGAAGGGCTTCTCAGTGTGACCTCAGCCGAAATTAGGAGTACTTTCAGGAGGATTAATCCGCACAAAGCAACCGGCCCAGACAACATCCCCGGGAAAGTGTTGAAAAAATGTGCCGATCAGCTCTGCGAAGTGCTGGCAGACATCTTTAACACCTCATTTACCCTGGCAACAGTTCCCACCTGCCTGAAGACTGCCACCATCATCTCAGTCCCAAAGAGCTCTACATTGACTGGTCTGAATGACTATTGGCCAGTGGCCCTCACCCCGATAGTCGCTAAATGCTTCGATAAACTGGTCATGACTCGCATCAAAACAACCATCAACATCAACGAGGACCCTCGTCAGTACGCATACCACGAGAAACAATCAACAGAGTTTACCATCTCCTCTGTGGCCCACACTGCACTCACCCACCTGGAGCAGAAGGACTCTTCCCTCGTATGCTCTTTGTGGACTTCACATCCGCCTTCAACACCATGATCCCCCAAACCCTGATGGACAAACTACTCACACTAGGATTAAGCCCCTCCATTTGCAACTGGGTTGTAGACTTCTTAACAAACAGACCTCTGTCTGTGATGATCCACAACTTTTCCTCCTCCACCATAACCCTCAGCACTGGCTCTCCTCAGGGATGTGTGTTGAGCCCTCTCCTGTTCACTCTGCTCACATATGATTGTGCAGCTACCCATCCAGGTTGTCACATTGTAAAGTTTGCAGATGATACAGCGGTGGTGGGATGCATCACAAACAATGATGAGTCCAGCTACAGCCAGGAGGTGGAACACCTGGATAGCTGGTGCAAAGAGAACAACCTTCACATCAATGTGAAGAAGACGAGATGATCGTGGACTTCAGAAGGAACAAACACACCTACACCCCCTGAATCTGACTCTCCTTTGGCCTCGGAGACTGGCCGACTATCAAGTTTCTCCTGGGTAACCAGGGGTAAAAGCTTCATCTATCACCCCCTCCCCCCTTCCCCCCCAAGAACTCCTGTGCAAGCTTTTCAGAACTGCTGGCTGAAATAACATCATCAGAACTTTGGCCGATCTGAAAAACGCTCATGGACAAATCTCAACACCTTGATGTCAAATGCGTATGGAATCATGTTTTTAAATGTGCTTGCTGGTAGAGTTTTATTAATGTCTCAAATCGTGTCCTAATAAACAAGATGTGAAAGATCTTTTTTGTAATACCACTATCTATCCTCATGGCTCTTCCCTTTTTCCTAACTAAGAATATTATTCTGAATAAGGATAAGAAAGGCCGCGCTTATAGCAGCAGCTTCGTGCACTCTGTCCATCTTTCGGACGACTCTACGTACATGTTCTCGTTGTATCTCGGTGCAATGATAATAAAGCTTATTCTGATTCAATAACATCCAGAGCCTTAAAGAAGTCAGGGTGAATCTTATCCACTCGCAGAGCCCTGTCGCCCCGTAGCTTTTTAACTACCTCGGCAACCTCAGCAACGGTTACGGACAGACCAACTCCAAATTCCCCCAACTCAGCTTCCTTCATGGAAGACGTGCCAGTGGGAGGGATTGAGAAGGTCCGAGAAGTATTCCTTCCACCTCCTGACTACATTACTGGTTGAGGTCAACAACACCCCACCATTACTGAACAGTGTTAGAATAGAATAGAATAGAATAGAATAGAAACCGCCTTTATTGTCCCACGGATGAGAAATTCCAGTGTATTAGCAGCAACAGCAGCAACAGATAAAAAGATAAAAAGATTTAAAGATTTCACACAAAAGTTCCTAAAATGTTATTAAACATTACAATATATAAGAAATAAGATAAACAATATCAATAATAATATCCTGATGCATGCTCAATAATCCAGGTAGAAAAATCTAAAAAAGTTAAATCTGGTCCTCTGGACATTCAAAAAAAA
>NW_023624422.1:0-3793 GCF_014905685.2 Nematolebias whitei | reverse complement strand
TAGTTTTAACTGTTTGCGCAGCTGAAAGAGGACTTTTAGGTCTGGATTGGAATCCAGTTTGACTTTCGATGGAGTGTATTTGTCTGGGTCAGTCAGATACAGTATCATCGAGTTAATTGCAGGATCATCCAACTTCTGAAGTTTGATGATTTCTGGGTCAGTTGAAAATGACTTTTCATATTTTAAAAGAACTTGGCGAAGTTTGTCTCTTTCTTCATCAGATGTCAGAGTGTCGGCTTGAGCGACCACCTGTTCAATCTGTGATGAGACTGATGAGGGTTCTTGCTCCATGGGGAGCTCCAACGAATCCTTTTCTGAGTCGTCGGACCTGTCTATGGGTAAGACACCATAGGTTTGTGGTCCTTGGTCGACGTCATTGGTTGAGAAAAGAGCGATGGCCTGTGATGGTTTCGTGAAACATACTGGCCCAGCTTCTTGACTCGGTACCAGGTTATCTGGGAGTCCTCCCAGAACTGGAATGCCTAGTTCAAAATCATGAAAATCAGGTTCTGAGTTTTCAGTTTGCGATGACTCATCATCGGTTGTGTGTGTGTTTATCCCCCCTTCGTCCGATGAGGGGTTGTTGGAGGCAACGACAGCAATGTCTTGGTGTGTTACACCGACATCTGTAATGTTGTCATTCGCGCCGTCAGAGTTAGTAGCGATCAGATCACTACATTGTGCTCCTGGTTGGATTCCCATTTCAGCGTGTATCAAAGTGTCTAAAAACCTTTGTATTTCCTCTGTCTCTTCCGAGCTCAGAGGTTTAGGGCCTTGTTCCTGGGACCTTTGTGATTTTGTCGCCTCGGTACGTTTCGTCCGAGGTGGGTGGCGGCTAGGTACGTCTTTTGGGGGTTCCTCTTTGGACATCCCCTGATAATATGGGTCCTCTTGGATCCCATATCGTTGCGTCCTGCGCATGTCCCATGTACGACAATCACGTTCATCCTCTGAAAGAGGAGCTTTTTTGTCCCAGCGTGCACCTTCATTACGTGGTTTGTTAGTTTGAAAATACTGCCTTTTCTCGCCTGTTTTAGGAGGAGGTGGATACGCGCGCCTTCCTTCCATTTCTAGGGAGTGGGGTTTAACCTTTATACCAGGAAACACTTCTATGGGCGTCTTAGCATGAGAACGTACCTCAAACACATTCACAGCACACTGTTTAATCTCATTTATGGATTTTTCTCTGAAATTTGCCATAATATGTACTGACGTGCGTATGTCAGTGTGGAGATTTTTGATGAAAACAAATTTAAAATTTTCTTCTTCCTCCATTCCGGTTTCATTTCTGTAACCAAAATAAGCTTGGAAGATTCTTTTGTAATAAACTCTTGGATGTTCAGTTTTACCCTGCGTGACCTTGTCTGCAGCTGGGAAACCAGCAGGTCCCGTGCAGGAGTCGTATTCTCTGATCAAAGCTTCACACAGAAGGTTGTAATTCCTTCTCGTTGCATCTGGTAGACGCTCGATGAAGGTGAACACCTCTCTGTCCGAAGTGAGCCGTATCAGACTGATCTTATCCTCTACCGTAGCATTAGGATAAGATCTCAATCTGAACTCTAGATCTCTGAGATACGCTTTTGTTCCAGATGAGCCCATCGGTCCTGGTACAAAACGTTGTACATATTTTGAGATTTTCTGCAAATCATCCATTGAAGGAGAAGATATCAATGGTCTCACATGCGTGATCGGTTGTGGGGGTGTTACTCTGCCCGTTTGTGTAGGTGTTTGGATGGGTCTAAAAACACCGGGTGAGTAAAAAGGTCGTTGAGGTTTTGGTGTATTACCCCGACTCTGTTCAGGGTCTGGTTTGGATTCCAGATCACCTTGCCCAACTTCATTACCTTTATCTGTTGCTGCTTTTAGTTTCTCCTCACATTTTTTAAAATGTTCCTGGGATGTATAATAGTCACTTTCTAAACGCATATGTAGCTGTTGTAGATTGTGTTTATCTATTCTGCATTGTTCCAGCTTCATTTTTTCGAGCTGCAACTCTCTTTGTAGCTGTTCATTGTCTGAGCACGCAGCTTCGTATTGACGGTCTTTTTCACTAATCTTCTCATAAGATTGTGTTTGTAATGACGCCTGCATTTCTGAGAGCTCCCTCTCATGTGTTTTAGACATCCAGACAAGGCGTTCCGACCGTTCATCCAATTCTGCTTTTAGAAGCAGAGAGATTTTTGCTAACCGTTCATGGCTAAGCTTTTTACTCTCTGGCTCTAATGTTCCTGCTGCCAGACTTTTTAGCTCTTCATGTCTCTGAATTTAATTGAGTTATTGTAATTGCTGTATTTGCGTGCCAATAAGTGGAGTTGTTTAAATATGTAAGGCCCCCAAAATTATATCATCATTTGTTTGGGAGTTTAAAGGATGCTCTTCTTCTTCGTCGCTTGCCATTTTTCTTCTATTTAAGGATTAAATAGGAGAATTTAATGTTTTAGGTTTTTTCAAAATAAATAAAATCAGAAAAGTCTCTTTGTCTGATATATTTACTTTTATTTAGTGATTTATCAATTAAACGTGCACTATCTTTTTAGCAAATGAGTAAACTTTTTCAACTCTGTGAATATCTGTAACTGTTTCTATTTTTAAAAAGTTAACTTTTATTTTGTACCTTTTATAAGGGATTACCAGTGAATAAAGTCTTTTTGGTAAATGCTTCTTTGCATAAATACCTTAATAACTTTTAAAATGCAAGATAACAGTAATTATTCAGCTTTGAGGAACGTTTATTAACTCAAAAATGCCTTTAAAAAAAAGAAAATACGTTCAATTTCACTAAAATAACCTAAAAAGTGAAGTGAAACCTGTGTTCTCAAGTTTCTCCAGAAGATGGCAGAACAACCTTATTAATTTTAACTCAGACACTGTTAGTGTTGTCCAGTAGGGGAGCTATAACTTCCTGTGGCGTCCGGTCGTTAGCTGTTAGCTAAAAATTAGCATCGGCTAGACTCGGTTAAAACCAACATTTCTGAACGGATTTTTTACACAAACGTGGCAAAATTTTAGCAATTAGACTTTGAAGACTAGAACAACGCATCAGAATACAGCTTTTAAAGCGTTTTTGAACTTTAAAAAGCAGATTTTATTTCCCTATGAAAACGAGTTTCATTTCCGGGTCACGTGACTGAAATCACCAATTACAGAGCAGCACGGGGGTGAGAGGAAATGACGTAGGCCCGTCATTCAACTTCTCAGCGAATCAGAACGCTCCACAACAGCAAATTCAACCAATCACAAAGCGTTTCAGCAAGTAGCATGTTAGATTTAGCCTGAAATAAGTTTGTCAACTTTTCGTCTTGTAAACTGTCAAAATGCACCTTTTCTGTTAAAAATTGTAACGTTTAACTCTCTGAGCTTAGTCGAGGCGGCGCTCCGTGGCACAACGTCTTTTAAACCGTTTAAAAACAACTCGTTCGAACTTTTTCAGAACCGAACCGGACCACAGCCGGGTCTTGCAGCAGAACCTCCGTCCTTTTAAACAGAATAACGTTTTCCACAGCTCATCAGCTTAGTTACACGTAACAGGCGTACAATTTCGGCTTTAAAAACACTTAATGACACTATTTCAGCTTTCAAAACATCACCAGCGTAACACAGCGTAAACATGCAGAGCCAAGCTCCAAGCGGCAGCTCCAGCACGCTGCGTTCAATCACAGCTGACAAAACTGTTATTTTTCATGCCAACATGTAAAATCAATCTTTACACGAATACACAGTCATTTATGAACACGTAAACGGGCCACCAATATGTAGTATGACATATGCTCAGATATATTCATACATTTCGCGA
>NW_023624421.1:0-3793 GCF_014905685.2 Nematolebias whitei | reverse complement strand
AGGAACTCGTGAAAAAGTATGAAATATCCAGCATATGACATACTACACCAGCAAACCGAAACCAACCCGGGTCCAACAGCTGCACCATCTGTTGCCCCATCGGATCGCACCAACGACCCTGCTATGTCCGGCGGCTCCTGGATTCCGGCTGTTCGTCCCGGCTGCACTTTGTCTGGTCGGAGGAGGCGAGGACCCGACGTAAACAAACTGAAACCGCTGATCTGCGCCCCCCCCCCCCCCCTCAACTTCTCCCTCAGCTGCTGACCCAACAAGGTTTGCTCTCCTCAATGTGAGGTCTTTAACAAACAAAACCTTCATCATGAACAACTTTTTCTGCACAAATAATCTGGACTTCATGTTTCTGAGAGAGACTTGGCTTCCTCCGGGTGAGTCAAGTGTGTTTTCTGAACTTGTGCCTGCTGATTGTACTTTTCTTAATTGCCCGAGGTCATCTGGAAGAGGTAGAGGAGTGTTGGCTGTTTTTAAGAAAATCTGGAAATGCAGACTGTTACAGACACCATCTTTTCAGACCTTTGAACTGCTGCATTTTGAACTGGGCCGCTCCAACCCCATGTTGATTGCGGTGCTTTATCGACCGCCCAAATCCTCCACAGGCTTCATCAGTAAACTGTCTGTCTTTCTCACTGCAATACTGTTAAAATACGACCGTGTGCTGATTCTAGGGGACTTCAATGTGCACGTCTGTTGCCCTGAAAAGCCTTTGGTTCAGGACTTTTTAAATCTGATCCACTCTTTAAACCTGGTACAAAATGTTGTCGGCCCCACACACCATCAGGGTCACACTCTTGATATTGTTCTGTCTTGTGGTGTCTCTGTGTTAAATCTGGAAATTGGGGATGCTGTCATGTCTGATCACAAACCAATCTCATTTGTAATACCTCTTGCTCGTGTCTCTAAATCTCCCGCTCCACCCAGGACCTGTCGTATATTTAACCCTTCAACCGCTGCTCGTTTTTCCTCTGCCTTTATTACCGCTGCTGCTACAACACCTGAAACCTCTGCCTATGTCGGTGCTCAGGAGCTGCTTGGTAACCACAATGTGACTTGCACTAAGATCTTGGATCTGGTGGCCCCACTAAAAGTCAGGAAACCAAGGAGAGCCCAGTACCCATTGTAGATGAACATATGCTGTGATATATTAATAAATTAAACGGATTCTTTCATTTTTCTGGACTGAATAATGTCGTGCATTGAATTTGATAAAATGTATCGTGAGACGTTAATTTTCTTTGACCCATCAAAATGACGTGGTCATTTATTTTCAGAATCAAAATTTAACATCACACATTTACATTAATTTGGCGAAATGAAAAATAACAACATGGCTAAGTTAGCACGTTTTACAAGGAGGAAACAATGCAGCGATTGTTTCCCTTGCTTCCAGCTGTACAACAGACATTTCTAAAATATCTGGAATGATTTCTAGCAGATAGAAGGGTTTTAAAGATGGAAATTGAAGTTTAAGTTGAGAGAAAGGATGGATGAGGGAAATGTGTGTGTCGGCATCAGAACGGCACTCTCCGGTGAGTTCCCAGCTTCTTCCCCGGTACACTTAGGTGGTATAAATCAACTCTTTACCTGGAGATGTCTCCACTGGTACGAAGTTCCATTTAACACACCCTTTCAGCGTCTCCGTAAGAACAGCTGTGAATCGTCCGAAGTAGTGACGGTACTTGTTCGACACAAGTTCACCTCTTGGTGGATTCACATGAGTGGAGTCCGTCAGAAGTTCCACTCAGAGGTGGAAGATGTTGTAATCCCCACAAGACTCGGAAGAGCTCTGGATCATGCCTGGACTTCTGTTCTCCCAGCACTGGAGCTGCAAACGACTGAAGCCGGAGCCTGAAGCGACTGAAGCTCTGCAAACTCTCCACCCCACTGGTTTGAACTAGGAAGTGCCGACATTTAAAGAGTTCTATTTCCGGTTCACTTGGGAGGTTCCTGATTGGTCGTTTCGACAAAACAGGGGTGTGTTTTTGTGACGTAAGAGGTCACTAGAAGTCAGAAAAACAGCAAGAATGTTATGGAACAGATTGAAAATGTTTTTCAGACAGACGAGAGGAATATTTAGGCGAGTTGGGGGAAAACAGGTGCCAGCCTCTATATTTACGTCTGAGAGGATTTAAAACATGACAGTTCGTTCCAACAACTTGTTTTGCGTTTGACTCCAACCTTGGACCAACTTACACTTGCTCATTCAAAGACAGAAAATCAGAAAATGCATAATTACTCTGTAACAGACCTTAACATGATTTCTACTTTGCATGAGGATTAAAAATCACTAATACTGTTTCACAGTTGATTAAAAATGATTAGTTCACTTCAACATTTAAAAATGGTTTGAACTAAACACACTTTGATTATCAAACATTTGTAAAATAGTAATGATAATAGAAAAAGAGTGTTCTTTCAATTGATCAGTGTAGGACACTTAGAAAGTCTCTGGATGACTTAATCTTGTGTTTCTGGACTCAAATCAATGAAATACAGTTCTTGTCCCATGGCAGGCCCTCAAGGCCAGGACTTGACCTGAGGCTTAGTTCACTACAGTCCCCCCTTTGGAAATCATCACCTGTCCATGGGGATGAATTCCAACATGAACTTACGCCTTCGAATGTCCCTGGTCTTGATGTAATCCAGCAAGGAAAACAAAAGTCAAAGGAGGTAATCCCACAATGTTTTTGGTAATTCCATTGTGTTGATGGTAATTCCATAATGTTGTTGGTAATTCCATTGTAGCAATGCTTTAACCCCTTGGAAACAGAGTTTGTAATCCACTGGAAAAAGTCATATAATCCACAACGGTAAATCCACAACGAATGGAGGTGTTGATTGATCAGCATACAGAGGGGTTCCCTTGAATTGAACTGAAGATGCGGCCACTGGATGAAGAGTGGAGACCAACGTCAGGATTGCAGGTCTCCTCCAGCGAAGGTCGTCGCTGGGTGGATGTCCAGTTTGTGCCGTTCTGGTTCAATGTGACATGCAATTATGTGGTTTAAGGTGGGCTTATGAAGGGGATTTTACATAAGGCCTTAAACTATATGCACCTGGTGTGTAAGCTATTATGATTGGGAACAGCTACAGCTACCAGTTAAGGGGTGGAACATGCTGAAAAGGGTAACTATAGGGATTTATACCTATAGAAGAGTGTTCCAAACTATTTTCCATTCCTAACTTGGTTTAAGTTAGCTTTACATGGTGTAGAATGAACAGATGCTGAGATATATTCATACATTAAACGGGTTCTTCATTTTTCTGAACTGTGTAACATGCGTGCATTGAATTTAACAGAAATGTAACGAGAGACGTTATTTATCTTTGACCCATCAAAATGAATGCGGTCATTTATTTTACAGAATCAAAGTTTAACATCAAACATTTACATTAATTTGGCAAAATATGAAAATAACAACATGGCTAGTTTTACAGGAAGTGAGAACAATACGGCGATTGTTTTCACTTTTCAGCTAAAACAGCAGACATCAATTAATCAGTTTTACAACCAGGAAAACCATACGGCCATGGTTTTCCGTTGCTTCACCACAGACATTAATGAAAACATCTGGATTAATTTTCTAGCAGAAAGGAGAGTTTAAAGATGGAAAATGGAGATTTATCTTACAGAGAGATGTGTGAGGGAATTTATCTGTTTTAACCAGAACAGCACGCTCTTTGGAAATCAGCTTGTCCCAAACAGTACACTTTTGGGTGAAGGTCGACTTTACCTTTCTGAAGATAGATCAGGTCGGCGTGAAGTCCTACTTCCAGC
>NW_023624420.1:0-3794 GCF_014905685.2 Nematolebias whitei | reverse complement strand
GAGCAGTTTCCTGAACTCTCCATAACACAACAGGTGTGCATAGATGGCATGAAGTTCTCCAGGATCTACAGGGACAGCATTGATGGAAATGATGAGAAAGAGCTGCTGGGTAAGATGGTTGTAGCAGCCAGTGACTCACTGCAGCTCCACCCAAACACCACCCACTACCAGATGACTGGCTTTGACCCAGCTTGGCTGTCAGAGGACAAATACTCCCCCTGGCTGTACAAGACTGAACGTTAACTTTATTGCTGTTATTCAAATCAAAACATAAACTCTAATTCTTTGTTTGTTGATTCCCCCAAAATCTACACCCCTAGTTTGACACCACAAAACCACAGGTGAGATTAAATTGTAGGGATGTGAGATTAACCATTTTATATTACAATATGTGTATAAATACAAAAAGTACACACAAAATATTCTAAAATATATCATATAAAATGTGTTCTACTAATAAATATAAAGTTCAAACAGATACAATAGGATTAATATTAGATACAGATTAGGAGTGAGTTTCATTCTGACCAGATTAACGAGCTAACAGCTAATCCAAGATCAGCAAGACTATTCCTGTCGTTTCTTAAAACAACTCCGATGTTAGAAATCTTTATATTCCTGCCAAACTCACAATATTTGGTTCTTTTAGCAGAAATGTTGTGATTTTCCTGCAGGAAGTGCCCCCACCTGCAGAAATATGAAGTAACACACAGTTTCTGCTGTTTGTACAAATACTTTGTGAAAACTGTGAAGCAAGTTTTTAAAATGATGTTCTCATGATTTTATTTATTTATTTCACTGGAGTGGTAATAAAAGTTAAAAACACGACATCATCTACAACAACATCTGGTTTTTGCTCAACATCTGTAAAACTGACTCAGTTGTAGCATGTTTGTGTTTTCTAAGCTCAATTATCAGATTAACTCCTACAGTTAATCTGTTGTACGTGTACATTCAATTACTCTCTGAGAGTTTCATTAGAATACATTTACTGGTACATGAGGTATTTTGCTAACAGACACACAGGCAGGCTAATATGAGTGCCAGACTTTGGTGGTGGTGCTAAAAAGTTCATAGTAACACAGCAGAGGTGTTTGTCCCTTGTTGATGTGAATATTTAGGTTTGAATCCTCTTGATTTGTCTCTAAGTTGATGGAAGCATCAAAGTGCTGCATGTAGAACAGAAACTAAAGGTTCTGACATGTTCTCAGTCTCCAAGAGCAGCTGCACAACCTGAACATGTGCAGCTGCTCTGGCCCCAGTCCTTTGTTGCAAGTCTCAAGAGTTCAAGAGTTTGATTCTCATCATTCCACAACATGACATGCATGAGGAGGAACCAAACAGTTCCTGAGCTCCTCTTATGTCAGCATTTAAGAAGTAAATAAGAAAATAAAAACTAGGTCATGAATTAAAAAGTCAGAAGAATCAATAAAAAGTAACCCCTCCCCCCTTACAGACACATGTGCACACGAACTTGAAGCAGCAGTCCATCAGTGCAGGTATGATGTCATAAAGGGATGAAGCAGTGGAACATGTCAGTGCAGTCTAAGTGTAGATAGTGCACGTCACAGCTGTGCACGAGGTTCCATTCAGTTGTGGGCTGTGGCAGAGTTCCTGAGTGTGACGGCAGCTGGAAGAAGCTGTTCTTTAGCTGCTTGTTCTGGCTCTGATGCTACACAACCTCCTGCCAGAGGGGAGTGGGGCAAAGTGGAAGCATTTAGTAACTTTCTGTCCACTTGTCAAACGTCTGAACCAACGGAGATCTCTACAGGAGGAAAGTGTCCTGTTCTCACTGCTGTCTCCAAACAAAAAGTGTGTTTCTCCAACCTGTTTTTATTGAGTCATTGTTCAGAAGCAGCGGAACATGGATCTGTTCAATGTTTCTCTTCAAACACTTCAACCTCATCAACATGAAACAAATGAACAGCATGAAGCACACCAAGTTTAGAAAGCAGGAAGTGATTGTGAAGGTGAAGACAGAGGACGACTCTGTGGGACATCCAGCGCTCCGTCAGACCTGGTCCTGGACGGAGTGGAGCGGCTGTTTGGACAAAGCCAGAGAGTGACAGGAACATCCAGAGGACAGATTACATTTCATTTCATCACAGCTCTCAGATGCTGCAGTGATGACAACAACAAGGAAGACAGCTTCTTTACTTTCATGGACATGATTCATGTCTTTTCTCTTATTTGGACACTTTCAGACACTTGATGTTGATTTATTTTCTCACACTTCACCTGCTTCTCTTTACTGCTGCCAGAAAGGAGAATGATGAAGTGATGTTATTTAGAAGAAAATGTCTCGCTCACTTTTCTTCATGTCACTGCCACAAGTGACAGCAGCTCTCTGCATGTGCTGCATCACTTGATTTATGTGACAGGAGGAAAGGAGAGGTGTTTGTGAACTCTTCAAAGTGAGCTCTCGTCCAGTGCTCCCTCAGCAGGAGCTCTAAGCCTTCCTTCTTCTGTTCTCCTCCATCCTGTTGGAAGCTGCACACTATTGACTTCAGCTCACATGTTCTCTTTGATTCAGACTCTGCAGGTTGTCAGAGATCAGCTGTGCCTCTCTGCTCTCAGCTCTTCAATCCAACCCCTCCCATCTGACACAACTGGATCGCACTCAGAACCGTCTGACTCTGGAGTGAAGGAGCTCCCTGGTTTTCTACAAACTCCACTCTATAGACAGAAGACTGTGAAGTCAGACACCATGTTTTAGTTTGTGCTCAGCTTCTCATGTGTTCACACTAACCTACACACATGACAATATTATGCTGACACACACACACAACCTTCATGGTGAACTTTGTTGTCTTCAGTCAAAATACACTTGAGTTCTTTTCACAGCAACAAATATCTGATCAATGACTGTTCGTTCAACCAGTTTATAAGACTCTAATGGTTGGACTGGAAATCAAAGTCAAAGGTGACGTGACAGGAACAAGTTCTGGATCTGCCTGTTGTAGTAAAGAACATGTGTCAATAAGAAACTAAACATTTCACTAGATTTGTGCAGCTCATGATCCCAAACATTTATAAAATGATCATTACAGTTTGATTTGTAAAAGCTTTCCTAAAGGAACAAATCTACAACCACTGGTTGATGCTTGAACACTTTTATAAGCTCTAGAATGATTCTCAGTCATAAATAGACGTCACATTCAAAGCTCTGGATCAGCTGCTTCAGTGGCTTCAATCCCCGGGTTGGACCGGGGCTCTTTCTCTCTGCACTTTGTATGTTCTCCTCGTGTTTGCGTGGCTTTTCCCCGGGTACTCCGGTTTCCTCCCACAGTGTAAAAACATGCATGTTAGGCTGCCTTCAGGCCCAGGAGGACCATGCAGAGAGATCTGTGCTCTCAACGGGGTTTGCCTGCTTAAATAAAGCTTCATGAATAAATCAATAGTTTGATCACATTTCAGTCAGTTGGACATGAAGACACATTACATCATGTTTTATTTCTGCTTGTGGGCTTCTGTGTCTGAGAGTCTTTCTAATGGAAACAGGATCAATTCTCTTCAAGTTCCTGTCACATCCAGTTTTCATGATCAACACAAAAGCGTTCATGGAAAGAGAACATTACTGATGTATGGCAGAATAAATTCACGCAGCTCACATGAACAGTTGTGGAGATATTTGCATGTGCAGTAACGGAGAGATGACAACGCCTGCATGGAAACACATCATTGCTACAACAGCTAACACACACAGGAGCACACAATCTGATGTTTCTTCACATTATTCACAGTCACTATTAAAGAAAGATGAAGAAGAGTCACATCTTGTAGAAACAAAGATT
>NW_023624419.1:0-3794 GCF_014905685.2 Nematolebias whitei | reverse complement strand
AGAGAATAACCTTCACATCAATGTGAAGAAGACAAAGGAGATGATTGTGGACTTCAGAGGGAACAAAAACACCTACACCCCCCTGAACATAAGAGGATCTGCGGTGGAAGTGGTCTCCAGCTACAAGTACTTGGGTGTACACATGAATGACAACCTCAGCTGGAGCAACAACACCACCAGCCTGATCAAGAAAGCTCATCAGAGACTCTACTTCCTCAGACGGCTGAGGCGAGCTGGTCTGGGAAGCTCAGTCCTCACCTCCTTCTACAGGTGTGCAGTGGAGAGCATCCTGTGCTCGAGCATCAATGTGTGGCATGGAGGCTGCACAGCTGCAGAAAGAAAAGCTTTGCAGAGAGTGGTGAAGGCTGCACAGAAATCTGTTGGAATCAGCCTCCCCACCATCACAGACATCTACACCTCCAGATGCAGGAAGAGGGCCACCTGCATCATGAAGGACCCCACTCACCCAGCACACACACTTTTTGCCCCACTCCCCTCAGGAAGGAGGTTAAGGAGCATTAAGTGTAGAACCACTAGACTGAGGAACAGCTTCTACCCTGAGGCTGTTAGACTCATGAATCTCTAGCTAGAATAATCACTGTGAAAAACCTTATCATTTGCTGCTTATCTGTTTCAATGTTGATGTGTTTACGCGTGCACATCTGCTCACAGACTCATGTTCATGTTTGTGCTGATGTTCAATGTTTTTATGTTATGAGTGCTTAGTGTATATTTAGTTGATGTTTTTCTTAGTTCATATCTTAGATGTTATTACTGTTTTTCTTATACATTTTATTGTTGGATGTAACTGGGACCCTGTGTACATAATTTCGCTCCACCACATGTACCACATGAGGTGCGAATGACAATAAAGAAACTCTGACTCTGACTCTGACAAGAGAGGAGCCTGATAACTGAAAGCTCTGCCTCCCATTCTGCTTTTGGAAACTCTTGGAACCACAAGTAAACCTGCAGTCTGAGAGTGAAGTGCTCTGTTAGGAAAATATGGAACAATAAAATATGTAATATAAGATGGAGCCAGGTTGTTGAGAGCTTTGTAGGTTAGAAGTAAGATTTTGAATTCAATTCTGAATTTGACGGAGCCAATGGAGAGAAGCTAAAACTGGAGCGATATGATCTCTCCTATCAACTCATTAAAACTCTGGCAGCAGCATTTTGGATCAACTGAAGACTTTTAAATAAGTTTTTGGACACCCATGTGTGACCCACCCGCATATAAGAAAATGTCAAAACAGCAAATTAAAGAAAATAAAAGCAATCAAATCCACTTGTGATTGAAAGTCCTTTAAAGGGCTTACCATCCTGACTTCTAGTGGTAGATGTGGTTGATGGTGAGGTGGACCCAAACGTGCAGGTAGCAGGTAGTAGTGATTTGTCCAGTGGGTCTGAGCCAGTTCCCAAAGAGCTGGCTCGTTCAGGAACTGAGAGAACCAGCTCTTTTTGGTGAGCTGGTCCAAAAAGGATGGTTGTCAGAAAAGAGCCATCACTAACAGGCAGGAAGGTATAATTTAAAAGTTATTTCTTGAAATGAAAACAAAACCAAACAGACAGTAATACTAAACCAATAAATAAAGAATGATGAAATCTAGAAGACGGCTGTTTCAGAGTCATAGACCCTGGGCTGATAACATTCTGTCCCTTTGGGTTCTAGAGGCCCTTGATCAGAAAACCTTAATAATCACAGTTGGTAAATGCAGACAGAGACCAGGAAGCATACAGTATTAATTTAAAGAACGAAAAAAAGAAAAAAAAACATTGACATGGCATCGAAAATCCGTCCATCCATTATCTTTACCCGTTTATTCCATTTTGGGTCACGGGGGTCGCTGGTACCCATGTCCAGCAATCACTGTGCGAGGGGCGGGGTACACCCTGGACAGGTTGCAAGTCCATCACAGGGCCACATAGAGACAAACAACCATGCACTCTCACTCACACCTAGGGACAATTTAGAGTTACCAATCAGCCTAACATGCATGTTTTTGGTCTGTGGGAGGAAACCGGAGTACCCGGAGAAAACCCACGCATGCACGGAGAGAACATGCAAACTCCACCCAGAAGGCCCTTGGACCGGGGTTTGAACAAGGGACCTGTTCGCTGAGAGGCAGCAGCTCTACCAGTTGTGTCACCGTGCTGCCGCATCGAAAATCTACTTTTGAAAAGGGATCAGCTCAAAGAGGCACAAGGAGACAAGGAATAACAAAATGAACATGAAGAGGACTGTAACATGGCATGAAAGCCAATAATGCCAGACTGAAGATAGACTGTCTGGAGAAAAGGCAGAGCTGAGTTAAAGTCTCTGCTGGATGTGTTTGTTTAGTTACTGACAGGAGAATTAACCAATCACAATGTTGATAAAGAGTGGGTGGGCTCAAAACACTGGTAGTAACTGAGCTTTAGGAAACCCCTGGAGGCCATCCTGTGACAACGTAATTTTGTATCTAAAGCAGTTATGGCAAACATGAATGAACTGGTTAACTTGTTACTATCTGCCCTTTCAAGTTACTCTTTCACAGAGAACAATAATGCAGTATCCAACATTTTTTCAGTCAGGTCATCTGGACAGTTTCTTTTTTTTGGTTTGTTTGTTTAAGCTGAAATGTTTCGCCTTCGATCCAGAAGGCTTCATCAGTCAAGGAAACACACAACAAAAATGATTCTTCCCCAACAGCTTACTCCAAAGTGGAACAAACCAGTTCTGGTTGTGATTAGATGGTCTCTTTGGTACGCCCCTCCTCCATTGTCGGCCCTCTTCCTTGTTAACAGTCTTGTCAAACTGGTTGAAAACAACAAAGTCCATGCTCGACAATCCAGGTATAAAATCCAACATTTTTCAGTCAGGTCATCTGGACAGTTTCTTTTTTCAGCACACAAAAAAGCCACAATCAAATTGGCAACAACTCCATAATGTCTCACCATAACATGAGCTCAGTCTAAAGGTCTACTCTGGCAAGTAAAGCAGCATGCTATATATTTCTTTAGGAATGCTGGGTCTTTCACAGAATTAATTTTTTTAATTCATAAAAAAAATGACGGGAAAAAAGATTTCTCAGTATGTTCTGTGTTTGATACCATTCATTGTTTTGTATCCAGAATATTGATGATGATTGTGTTTGTTTATTTAATACATGTGCAAAATATCCTGATGCATGCTCAATAATCCAGGTAGAAAAATCCAAAAAAGTTCAATCTGGTCCTCTGGACATTCAAAAAAACAAAAAAAAAAAACAAAGCAAAAAAAAAATCTAGAAACGTTTCGTCTCTCATCCAAGAGACTTCCTCAGTCTGAGGTGCTGTTTTCAGCTCAGTCTCTTAAATAGCACCTTCTTGTAGTGGATCAACCAGTTTTGCTGCTGACAACCAAAACCAACTGATCACATGCTCAAGAAGGACCATCAGCCTAACAATGGATCATTAGCACACTGATGGCTGTTTACTACTCACAGAGGGCTGAGTGATACTAGCAATAACAGCATTGTAAGAGGGGGACAATTGAACCCGGAGGCCTCCACCCCTGTTTAATGATGGACGATTTCTTTTCACAAAGATGGCCTCCTTTACTCCTCTCTCAAACCATCGTTCCTCTCTGTCCAGGATGTGCACATCTTCATCCTTGAAAGAGTGACCGCTGGCCTGGAGATGAGTGTAGACCGCAGAGTCCTGGCCTGATGATGTTGATCTTCTGTGCTGGGCCATCCTTTTGGCCAGTGGCTGTTTAGTTTCCCCGATGTAAGACTGATCACAGCCCTCCTGACACTGAACAGCATACACAA
>NW_023624418.1:2517-3795 GCF_014905685.2 Nematolebias whitei | reverse complement strand
TTAGATCTTATTACTGTTTTTCTTTTACATTTTATTGTTGGATGTACCTGGGACCCTGTGTACTTAAATAATGGGGGTGGGGTGTGTGTGGGTGGAGGTGGGCGGGGGGAAGGCTTTACTAAGTCGAAAAGTCCTGGGAACAAAAACAAAATCATTGTCCAGATGTATATTGCTGAAAATCACGTTCAGTTACTATGGAGTTTTCAGTCATGTGACCCACTAACTACACTTGTTAGCCTCTGTACATCACTCTTCTTTTTAAAAATGGGCACCATCACATTTCTCCTTTATTTCTCTGACATTTTCTCACTCTCAAAAATGCCATTAAATTATCAGGTCAAAAATCTCACTGCCATCCCTCTAGAATTTACAGACCCCCACCGGTAAGTCATCATGTTCCACTGCCTTCCCTACTTCATCCTATTTAAAGTTTTCCCAACTTCATCCTCACTAATCTTTCTCACTTCCTAGTCCACAGTTTCCACCTGAAAGGATCTTTCTCTATTATCAACTTTAATACGGCCCGAACCGCAATGTGTACTCCCACAAATATTATATCAAAACAACCAGTTCGTCACCATCATGTGTGCTATCACTTTTATTGGCGTTTCGAGTTACCATGGCAACGTATTTAAGAAAAACGCAATTTTTCTCATTCAAAAAGCCTGCAGATCGAATTGTGAGGAGTGTTTTTAACTTCTTCAAAAGACCGTTGGTTACGTACTGTAACCCCAGATTCTATGAGTATAGGCGTAGCCCTTTAAGGCTGTCGCTGATGGGTTTATCCCGTTATGCGCAGCATAAGCACTGAAAAAATTTAGTCCACGCCCACCTGCTGTGTGGGCCCCACCTGATCCGTATAAATTACGTTAAGAGTGGGAAATCGGCTCCCAAATAGCTTTTTCTTCAGCCATTTAGGAGCCAGTGAGGCCCGACGCTTAAAGGGCTACGCCTATACTCATAGAATCTGGGGTTACAGTACGTAACCAACGTTCTATGTCGTATAGGCTTCGCCCTTTAAGGCTGTCGCTGATGGGTTAAGGGCGAAGCGGATGTGGTCCTCGCCTCACTGGGTCCATTCGAACACAGTATGAAGCGGAAGCTTGCCCAAAAAACGTCTTGTCACTCAGCTCCCCATGTGCATAACTACGCGTTGCGTAATTATGTGCCATGCACAGACGCATGTTGTGTAACTATGCGTTCTGACAAAAACATGAACGCCCCGGAAATTTTCAACGGGAAGAGGATGTTGAAAAGAAGAGGGGGGGGGGGGGGGGG
>NW_023624418.1:0-2417 GCF_014905685.2 Nematolebias whitei | reverse complement strand
GGGGGGGGGGGGGGGGGGGGGGGGGGGGGGGGGGCATGAACCAACTGGTTCATGGCTGAACAGTATAAACAGATCAATAACAATGAACTGATTATTGATCAAATGAACTGCTTGGTAACAATAGTCATGAACTGATTAATGACAATAGAACCAAAATCACAGACACAACTTGTGACTGATAACAACATCTCACACTGCAATGCATGCAGACAGATGTGAGCTTAAACAGAGTTCCATGAAAAACAACAATATTCATTCTGTTAGAGCACTAAGGACAGAATGTGTCATGGAACGAGCCGTCACATCATGTAAATAAAGCGAATGAATGAGCAGGGTGTTGACCACGCAGCTGCAGTGCAAATGTCCTGCATTGACATACCATTATGCAGAGCAGACGAAGATGCAATACCCCTGGTCGAGTGTGCTTTGAGGTTGACAGGAGGCTCTAAATCTGATGCTTGTAGGCTTCAGAAATGGCCTCACACAGCCAGTGTGACAAGTGCTGGGTGGATAACGGGCAACCTGCAAATGCATCTCTATAATGCACAAACAGGTGTTGAGTTTGACGCATTACAGCTGTGCGTGCTATGTAACACGTCAACGCCCGCACCGGACAGAGAAGATGAAAAGATCTTCTTCTTCTGATCTGTGGGGGGGAGGGAAAAACCCCTCCAACGATATCACTCTTGATTTAAAAGAGCTCGTGATGTTTTTAGGCATAAAAGCTGGGTTTGGTCTTAAATCAGCTGAACTACCGTCAGCCTGAATTCTGAGACATGACGGAGCGACAGAGAGGGCAGATAAATCACTTACCCTCTTAGCGGATGTTAAAGCCAGCAGCAGGGCTGTTTTAGGAGACAAGACTTTAAGTGAAAACTGATCCAGAGGCTCAAATGGAGCTTTGATCAGGGCTCGCAGGACCAGCGTTAAATCCCACTGTGGAGCAAGTGGGCGTGAAGCAGGCCTGCGTCTCTGTACGCCTTTTAGAAACCACTTCATCAGCGGGTAATTAAAAGCTGTTCTGTCTCCGAACCCTTCATGGCAGGAAGAGATGGCTGCAGCGTACGTTTTAATCGTGCTGAATGCCAACTTCCTATCCATCAGCTGTTGTAGAAAAGACAACACGCCGCTTAATGGGCATGAGGTGGCCTCTACACCTTTCTCTGTACACCAGCGCTGAAAAGCCATCCACTTTGATGTGTACAGAGCTGTGGTAGATGCAGCACGTGAATCCTGGATTGTGCGCACTACCTCATGTGGGAGACCCATCCTCTCTAAGCGGGACCGCTCAACGGCCAGACCCACGGATGCTGGCCTATTTCTGGGTAACTCCTGATCACTCCTCCTGCTTGAAGGAGAGCGTCCTCCCTCCACGACAGTTTCCACAGGTGACCCGACAACAGACGTTGCAGGACTGGGAACCATGGTGCGTTCACGCGCTCGGGAGCCACCAGGAGAGCTGTTAATCCCTCCTCCTGAACTCGGTTCAGGAACCGTAAAATCAGAGGAGGTGGGGGAAACGCGTACAGAAGCGTTTTGGGCCATGGGCTGTGAACAAATGCATCCACCCCCAGCGGTGGATCGTCTCGCGGGCTCAGGGAAAACCATAGTTGACACTGAGCGTTCTCTCGTGTCGCAAACAGGTCCACAGCTGCTTTGCCAAACTTCTGCCACGTCTGAACCATCAGGTCTGGATGGAGGGTCCAGTCCGCGTGACGTGGACCGCCCCTGGACATCACATCTGCCCCTCTGTTCAAAACACCGGGTATGTAAACTGCTCTGATGGAGAGCAGGTTTTGGTGAGCCCAACACAGTAGCTTTCGCGCAATGTGTAACATCTGGGCTGAACGCACACCCCCCTGATGGTTTATGTACGCAGCAGTCAACATGTTGTCTGTGTGAATCAACACATGTTGATTCTGTAGCATGGGAGCAAAGTGTTGAATCACATTCAGCACCGTGAAACACTCCAAAACATTTATGTGGGCAGATGTGTGGTGGGGCTACAGCGCCCCTACTGCTTGAGATAGGCATGTCCCCCCCCAGCCTGACAGCGACGCGTCCGTGAAGACTGACACGTGTGACGTGGGTCTGCTGACGGGAACTCCCTCTGACAGAACCAGGGTGTTTCCCCAGTGTCGGAGGTCTGCTCTCACGGAGGGAGGGACAGTTATCATCCGTCTCTTTTGTTTTACTGGATCCACACGCAGACGCGCAAACCACCTGTGGAGGCGTCTCATGTTTAACAAACCCAGCGGAACCACTGTGTGAGCTGATGACATCATTCCCAACAGCTTCATGACGGAGACAGCTGTTACCACTCTGCCAGGTTTTACATGGCGGAGTTGACTTTTAAAAGTGTTGAATCTCATTTGTGATAAACGAGCCTTCATGGTGGTTGAATTTAATTCCACTCC
>NW_023624417.1:0-3796 GCF_014905685.2 Nematolebias whitei | reverse complement strand
AGGACCAGGAGGATGGATCAACAGGACCAGGAGGATGGATCAACAGGCAGTCAGGGAACAGAGATGAAAAACCTGAGGAACAATTAGAACAAAAAATACATGAGCAGGACAGAAGAAACTCAGACAAGAAAATATCCTGATGCATGCTCAATAATCCAGGTAGAAAAATCCAAAAAAGTTCAATCTGGTCCTCTGGACATTCAAAAAAAAAAAAAAAAAGCAAAACAAAGCAAAAAAAATTCTAGAAACGTTTCGTCTCTCATCCAAGAGACTTCCTCAGTCTGAGGTGCTGTTTTCAGCTCAGTCTCTTAAATAGCACCTTCTCAGAGTGGATCAACCAGTTTGCTGCTGACAACCAAAACCAGCTGATCACATGATCAAGAAGGACCATCAGCATAACAATGGATCATTAGCACCTGATGGCTGTTTACTGTTCACAGAGGGCTGAGTGATACTAGCAATCACAGCATTGTAAGAGGGGGACAGTTGAAGAAGGTGCTATTTAAGAGACTGAGCTGAAAACAGCACCTCAGACTGAGGAAGTCTCTCGGATGAGAGACGAAACGTTTCTAGAATTTTTTTTGCTTTGTTTTGCTTTTGTTTTTTTTTTTGAATGTCCAGAGGACCAGATTGAACTTTTTTGGATCAGACAAGAAAATTAACTCAGTCCTGCGAAGAAAAATGTTAATGGAAAATAAATTGACATATTTTTACAAAAGATCAGATGAAGACAACTGGCATGAAGAAGAACTTCCAGCTCCATCTCAATGTACCTGTGATAGTTTAATAAGTGTTTTGTTACTGTCCTACAGTTTATTGATGCTGATTTATTCTTGTAATAATTCTTATTTCTTGTTCTGTCTTGAAAGAGTCTCATCTCAACTTGACCCATGATTACCAAACACTAAACTAATAATATAAAACTAATGAACTAATGAACAGTCCTGCAGTAAATACCAACTTTGTGAAGGTTATGGTGTTAAAGTAATTTTATTCAAACATCTTGATTCAGCTGTTATTGATTAATAGAAGACAGAAAATGAGATCTTGTACCTTTGTGATACTTTGAATGCAACATTCAGTTCATGAAGTCATTCTCCTCTGGTTTACCTGGAAAACATGAAAACATGGACTCATCTCCACAATCACGTTTTTCTTTAATGATAATGTCACAATTTATGCTGCAGTCTTTGACAAATGATCTATAACTTGAACTAAATGACGTCAGTCTTGTTGTCATGTTGTCTTCATTCTTTGTTAAATCAGGTCTCTCTTGTAAATGAGTCCTCGAGGCTCAATGGGATTTACCTGTAGAAATAAAGGTTGAATGAATCTCTCAGGAAAAAAGACCAAATATTTTCTAGTTGAGTTCAGTAACTGGAATTACCATAAATTTAAAAAAGACCACCTTTCAAAATTTAAGCAGTAATAGATATTTTAAAACGTTGAATTAGAAATAGACTTGTTTAAACCGTCATGTTGCAGAGCAGCTGCAGTTAAAACACAACTAGTAATTTAACATGTTTCATTAAGTAAAACTGGAGACATGAAGTATTAATGTTGATAAATTGTGGTACAGAACAGTCAGATAACTCTTCACAATGGAGAAAAAGTGTCGTATTTTCATCAACTTACCGGAAAAACACGGAGAATGAACTACGTTCAATGTTGAACCGCTGCTGTTTGGAACTATTTGCCGCTGCATGACCCACGTGACTTCAGCATTCTATTCTTTCTACGGGAGTCTATGGGAGTCTATGGGAGTCTATGGGAGTCTACGGGAGTCTATGGGAGTCTATGGGAGTCTATGGGAGTCTATGGGAGTCTATGGGAGTCTACGGGAGTCTATGGGAGTCTATGGGAGTCTATGGGAGTCTATGGGAGTCTACGGGAGTGTCACAACTCTCTCTTTATAGGGCTCTGGGCGAAACGTTTCAGCACAAAAAAAAAAAGAAACTGTCCAGATGACCTGACTGAAAAATGTTGGATTGTGTCTTGTGTTTCATTTTATCAGTGTGATTGTGTCAAGAAGAGTCGAAACCCTTAATGCAGGGAATTAAGTTGGACAACTGATACAGGCTCTACTTGCTCTTTGGTTTTTCTGTGGTTGGTTGTTTTACGGTTGTCTTTGAAGTGTAAAATGACAATGTCAATTTATAGCAGTTTTGTTTTTAATTGGATTCTTCTGTTGTTGGAATTCATTCTATAGCATATATACAGGTCCTTCTCAAAAAATGAGCATATTGTGATAAAGGTCATTATTTTCCATAATGTAATGATAAAAATGAAACTTTCATATATTTCAGATTCATTGCACACCAACTGAAATATTTCAGGTCTTTAATTGTTTTAATACTGATGATTATGGCATATAGCTCATGAAAACCCAAAATGCCTGTCCCAAAAAATTAGCATATTTCATCCCACCAATGAAAGACAAGTGTTTTTAATACAAAAAACGCCAACCTTCAAATAATCATGTTCAGTTATGCACTCAATACTTGGTCAGGAATCCTTTTGCATGAATGACTGCTTCAATGCGGCGTGGCATGGAGGCAATCAGCCTGTGGCACTGCTGAGGTGTTCTGGAGGCCCAGGATGCTTCGATAGCGGCCTTAAGCTCATCCAGAGTGTTGGGTCTTGTGTCTCTCAACTTTCTTTTCACAATATCCCACAGGTTCTCTATGGGGTTCAGGTCAGGAGAGTTGGCAGGCCAATTGAGCACAGTAATACCATGGTCAGTAAACCATTTACCAGTGGTTTTGGCACTGTGAGCAGGTGCCAGGTCGTGCTGAAAAATGAAATCTTCATCTCCATAAAGCTTTTCAGCAGATGGAAGCATGAAGTGCTCCAAAATCTCCTGATAGCTGCATTGACCCTGCCCTTGATAAAACACAGTGGACCAACACCAGCAGCTGACATGACACCCCAGTGACTGTGGAAACTTGACACTGGACCTCAATCAATGTGAACTCTGTGTCTCCTCTCTTCCTCCAGACTCTGGGACCTTGATTTCCAAAGGAAATGCAAAATTTACTGTAATCAGAGAACATAACTTTGGACCACTCAGCAGCAGTCCCAGGTCAGGCCCTTCTGCCGCTGTTTCTGGTTCAAAAGTGGCTTGACCTGGGGAATGCGGCACCTGTAGCCCATTTCCTGCACACGCCTGTGCACGGTGGCTCTGGATGTTTCTACTCCAGACTCAGACCACTGCTTCCGCAGGTCCCCCAAGGTCTGGAATCGGCCCTTCTCCACAATCCTCCTCAGGGTCCGGTCACCTCTTCTCGTTGTGCACCGTTTTCTGCCACACTTTTCCCTTCCCACAGACTTCCCACTGAGGTGCCTTGATACAGCACTCTGGGAACAGCCTATTGGTTCAGCAATTTCTTTCTGTCTTACCCTCTTGCTTGAGGGTGTCAATGATGGCCTTCTGGACAGCAGTCAGGTCGGCAGTCTTACCCATGATTGTGGTTTTGAGTAATGAACAAGGCTGGGAGTTTTTAAAAGCCTCAGGAATCTTTTGCAGGTGTTTAAAGTTACGTCGTTGATTCAGATGGTTAGGTTAATAGCTTGTTTAGAGAACCTTTTCATGATATGCTCATTTTTTGGGACAGGCATTTTGGGTTTTCATGAGCTGTATGCCATAATCATCAGTATTAAAACAATTAAAGACCTGAAATATTTCAGTTGGTGTGCAATGAATCTGAAATATATGAAAGTTTCATTTTTATCATTAAATTATGGAAAATAATGGCCTTTATCACAATATGCTATTTTTTTGAGAAGGACCTGTATA
>NW_023624416.1:0-3796 GCF_014905685.2 Nematolebias whitei | reverse complement strand
AAGAACCAGTAGAAGAAACGAGAATTGATCACAAGCGCAAACAAAAACGAATAATGAGTTGATATAAAAACATAAGTAAACTAAATGTGCACACGTACAGATAGAACAAATGTATCTAAACCAACCAATAAATATTTTATTGTAAACTAAAGTGTTGTGTTTGGATGAAAAATAAATGGTGCCTATAAGAGTTACTGACTTTAGAGTGTGGCCATGTGTTTGGCCATCACAAGCACACAAAATTACTGTTTTTAATCTTCTTTTTGTAAAGACACACATTTGATAGCATGCATATATTGTGTTCAATGAAATCCCTCGTGCGGTTCAGTTTGCTGAAAGATTTTCCAAATTGTGAATCCATTTTAACGTAAAGAGGATCCATGCCTTCAAGGTTCAAGGTTATTTGTCATTCAATCAATCAATCAACCTTTATTTATACAGGTAAATCCCATTGAGGACTCATTTACAAGAGAGACCTGATTTCAACAAAGAAAGATGACAACAATGGACAACAGCAACAACAATAAGCAGTTATAAAAGTCATACTGCAGGGTTTTTTTGTTTTTGTTTGTTTTTTTGTTTTTTTTACAAATAGGGTGGTTAAAAGGAAAAGGGAACAAAAAAAAAAAAAAAAGCTAGATTCTAAGGCGAATGTATAAAACTAAAAACAGGAACATGTCTGCATTGGACCCTGCCAGGTGTCCAACAGATTCTTAAAGCCACTTAGAGAGGTCAAGGTCGAGAGCTTCAAATCTTTTTGTAAGATGTTCCAGGAAACAGGAGCGGAGTAGGAGAAGGTCCTTTTGCCTAGTTCAGTCCTCACTGAGGGAACACTGCAGGTAATAAAGTCCTGAGAGCGCACGCTGTAGCTGCACTCACGCAGAGACATGTAGGAGGAGATGTATGAAGGCAACAGACCAAGAAGTGATTTAAAGATGAAAATGTACCAGTGAGAGGGTCTGCGTGAAGTTAATGATGTCCAGTTAACCAGTGAATACAGGGTGCAGTGGTGGGTACGATAATCACAGCCAGTTATGAATCTTAGTGCACCATGATAGACAGCATCCAACATCTGCAGGGTTCTTGTAGGAGCGTTCATGTAAATAATGTCACCGTAATCAATGGAGGGAAGGAAAGTCACAGATACAAGGCATTTCCAAACATTCAGAGTTAGACAGGATCTGTTTCTGAAAAAGAAACCCAGTTTAAAAACAACAAAAAAGGTTGAATCATGTCATCTGGACTTCGTTTTTTTGTTAAAAAGAAACTTTTTTAAACCCAGTTTAACTTTCAGTTTTTTTACCAAGTTTTCCACATGGAGCTTAAAAGAGAGATGTGAGTCGACCAAGATACCCAAATATTTATAGGAATCAACAAACTCAATGGGGACACCATTTGAGGATAGAATCGGAGGAAGAACTGCTGGGACCAACTTCCTGTTTGAAAAAAGCATCCCTTTGGTTTTGTCGGCATTTAGGACAAGTTTGAGGCGGAACAAATCTGTCTGGATGATGTTGAATGCAGATTTCAAAAGCTGGAAAGCCTTAGCAACAGTTTTAGCTCGACAATAAACAACTGTCGTCAGCATAGAAATGTATGGATGCATTAGGGATGTTTTTACCTACATTATGTATGTAAATTGTAAAGAGGGTGGGTCCTAAGACTGAGCCTTGTGGTACACCATTGTTGACTGTTAAATAACTGGAGGAAGTGCCATTATGTTGAACACATTCGCATCACATGTGGTACATGAGATGGAACGAAATGGTGTACTCGGTGTCCCAGTTACACCACAAAATAGCAAAAATATAAAGTATAAAAAAGAAACTGTATGCAAGGATCTAAGATATACACTCAACAATAATAATGCAATATAATAGGGTGCATTAATGTCTTGATGATGACTACAACTAAAACATTAGTTTTGTTTGTGTGTTTCTTAGGTACCAGGTTTGAGAAAGTGAATAGTTTATTTGTATGGACCCCCTGAAAATGCATTATCAGAATAATTTTTATTGCCATATTTGCATATGCAAGAAATTTGATTCAGTGTCTCGGCTGCGGGAATGGCGGAGTGCAGTCGATCCTGTTTTCAGTCATCCTGATGATTCACTGTTCTTGGCGGTGGCTGGAACGTACCACAGGGATGGAGGAGGTGAGGATAGACCCATTGATGGCAGTGTTAAAGTTCACCATCAGTGACTTCGACAGGTTGAACTTCTTGAACTGCCACGTGAAGCACAACCTCCATCAATGATCATCCTCAGTGAGTTGAGGGGAAAAATTCAGCTTTTTATACCTCATAAGGACATAAAATGCAACACGGCACTGAGTTAAGATCTTCAATGTCTGTTAAACTTAGAGCTACAGAAGGTTGTAAGTCTTTCTGAAACAAAGATTTGGTCAAGAGCAACTAACCTTGAAACGTTGTAACAGTGAAGGCTCTTTTTTATCAGTTTATTTTATTTAAAAGGTCATCTAAGTCATTGTTTGAAAACTTTGGGTTCAGTCTGTGACAAGACAAGCCCCCAAATCATGTGATTATTACAGCAAGTATATTAATGACTTTACATAGGACTATAATAAATTTGAACTTGTAGATAAAGTATTTTTACTTTAAGAAGTATTTTGTTTCTGGGGGGATTTCCACATGCCATCTACTTTGTAGCACTCGATCCCCGTGATGCCCCTTTGCCTCTTTATGCCAAATGTTTGAGGATCGCCCCTGGTCTTGATGAACCATCAGGTTTTATGATGCACAGAAGAGCTTTAATGTTTTTGGTTCTTTTACTTTGTTTTATTCCCATCTACATTACATCCCCACATGTCATTATATTTGCATCAGTTTAAACTTCCAACACATCAAATTACTTCAAATGAGAGTGTGTGCATCTTTTGGGGTTGTTCATTATTTCCTGTAGCACTGTAAAGCAGCAGGCTTGTCAAAACAACGTGTCTAATGTCTACTTCGCAAAACTGTGTTTTATTGTAGCTTAAAATCTAAAACTGACTATATCCAGATTTAATGGTCCTTTAAAGGACAGTATCCTGTTAATAACGGAACCTTGTATTTCACTGTGTCCATCAGTGACCAGATGAGACCAAAAAAATTGGAAAAACAAGTTTTCAAGTCCAAGTTTTCAAGTTTTCCAAGTTTTCACTTGGAAACTCAATGAATATTTGTTCAATTTGTTCATGTATGTAAAGATAAAGAAACTGACACTTGTGAGCAACATCTCTGCATATTATCTTCAATGTTTTTAATTCATTAATTTGATTCTAATTTCTGTGTGTCCAGTCAATCATAATTCAGTTGCATTGAGCGCCAAACCCTCCCAAAATTTTTATACGTTTCTCACACATTCTGATTCATGGAAATTAAATGAAGACTGGTTGGAGAGGTGGCACAGTGGCTCCGTTGATAGAGCTGTTGCCTCTCAGTGAGAAGGTTGCCGGATTGAATCTCATCCAGGGGATCTTTCTGGGTGGAGTTTGTATGTTCTTTCCGTGCACGCTTGAGTTTTCTTCAGGTACTCTGGTTTTCTCCCACAGTCCAAAAACATGCAAGTTAGGCCGACTGGTAACTCCAAGTTGTCCCTAGGTGAGAGTGATAGTGAATGGTTGTTTGTCGCTGTATCCCTGTGATGGACTTGGACCTGTCCAGGGTGTCCTCCGCCTCTCACACAGGGACTGCTGGATATGGGCACCAGTGGCCTCCGTGACCCAGAAAAGAAGAAGCAGGTCTAGATAATGTATGGATGGATGGACTTGTGATAGCTATGGCCATACTGAGTGA
>NW_023624415.1:2246-3796 GCF_014905685.2 Nematolebias whitei | reverse complement strand
ACATCTCCAGAGGGGTCGGCGCTCTCTACATCTCCAGTGGGGTCGGCGCTCTCTACATCTCCAGAGGGGTCGGCGCTCTCTACATCTCCAGAGGGGTCGGCGCTCTCTACATCTCCAGAGGGGTCGGCGCTCTCTACATCTCCAGAGGGGTCGCCTCCAAGGTCCTCCATGTCATCTGCTGCAGAGCCACAGGCCTCTCCGTCGTCTGCTGCAGAGCCACAGGCCTCTCCTCCAGCAGCAGCAACTCCCATGGTCTCTCCTCCAGCAGCAGCAACTCCCATGGTCTCTCCTCCAGCAGCAGCAACTCCCATGGTCTCTCCTCCAGCAGCAGCAACTCCCATGGTCTCTCCCCCAGCAGCAGCAACTCCCATGGTCTCTCCTCCAGCAGCAGCAACTCCCATGGTCTCTCCTCCAGCAGCAGCAACTCCCATGGTCTCTCCGACAGCAGCAGCATCTCCCCAGGCCTCTCCGACAGCAGCAGCATCTCCCCAGGCCTCTCCGACAGCAGCAGCATCTCCCCAGGCCTCTCCGACAGCAGCAGCTTCTCCCCAGGCCTCCTCGTTTCCTGCTGCATCTTCCAAAGCTCCCTCGTCTCCTGCTGCAGTCTCCCAGGTTCCCTCGTCTCCTGCTGCAGTCTCCCAGGTTCCCTCGTCTCCTGCTGCAGTCTCCCAGGTTCCCTCGTCTCCTGCTGCAGTCTCCCAGGTTCCCTCGTCTCCTGCTGCAGTCTCCCAGGTTCCCTCGTCGTCTGCTGCAGTTTCCCAGGTTCCCTCGTCTCCTGCTGCAGTTTCCAAGTTTCCCATGTCTCCTGCTGCAGCCCTCCAGGCTCCCACGCCGTCTGCTGCAGCCCTCCAGGCTCCCACGCCGTCTGCTGCAGCCCTCCAGGCTCCCACGCCGTCCGCTGCAGCTCTCCAGGCTTCCACGCCGCAAGCAGTGCTCCCTTGGGCCCTGTGTTTTGGACGGCCTCCCGGCCGCCCCCCTGACCTGGCCCGGTCTGATGGACAGCCTCCCGGCCGCCCGCCGGAACAGTGTCTCTTAGGGACGGTCCCTTGACCGTCCATATTCCTTGTGATCCCTCGTGTCTCCTTGTTTTCTCTGGCTCCTAGTGTTTTGTTTTTCTCTAGCTCCTCGTGTTTTGTTTTTCTCTGGCTCCTAGTGTTTTGGTTTTCTCTGGCTCCTCGTGTTTGGTTTTCTCTGGCTCCTCGTGTTTGTTTTTCTCTGGCTCCTCGTGTTTTGTTTTCTCTGGCTCCTCGTGTCTTGTTTTTCTCCTTTTTGCTCCTCGTGTCCTTTTTGCTCCTCGTGTCCTTTTGCTCCTTGCTTTCTGGTTCCTCGTTCTCTTTGGCTCCTCGTGTCTCTTTCTTTGGAATTCCTCTTGTCCCTTTTTCTCCTTGGCTCCTCGTGTCCTTTTCTCCTTGGCTCCTCGTGTCCTTTTCTCTGGCTCCTTGTGTTTTGTTTTCTCTGGCTCCTCGTGTTTTGTTTTCTCTGGCTCCTCGTGTCTTGTTTTTCTCCTTTTTTCTCCTCGTGTCCTTTTTTCTCCTCGTGTCCTTTTTTCT
>NW_023624415.1:1612-2236 GCF_014905685.2 Nematolebias whitei | reverse complement strand
CCTCGTGTCCTTTTTGCTCCTCGTGTCCTTTTTGCTCCTCGTGTCCTGGTTCCTCGTTCTCTTTGGCTCCTCGTGTCTCTTTCTTTGGAATTCCTCTTGTCCCTTTTTCTCCATGTCTCCTCGTGTCCTTTTCTCTGGCTCCTCATTTTCTGGTTCCTCATGTCCTCGCTCTCTGTGGCTCCTCGTGTCCCTTTTCTGGTTCCTCGTGTCCCTTTTCTGGTTCCTCGTGTCCTTTTTCTCCTTGTGTCCTCGTTTTCTGGCTCCTCGTGTCCTTCTCCTCGTTTTCTGGCTCCTCTTGTCCTCGCTCTCTGTGGTCCCTCGTGTAATTTGGCTCCTCGTGTCCCTTCTCTGTGGTTCCTCGTGTCTTTTTTCTCCTCGTTGTCCTCATTCTCCTTGGCTCCTCGTGTCTTGTTTCTCTCCTTGGCTCCTCGTGTCCTGTTTTTCTCCTCGGCTCCTCGTGTCTCGTTCTTTGTGATCCCTCGTGTATTTTCTCTGGTCCCTCGTGTCCTTTCTCTGGTCCTCGTGTTTTCCTCGGGCCCTCCACCCTTGCAGTGCCACCCTCCACCCACCCTAGTCCTTCGGGAGGGGGGTCTTTTGGGGACGCCTGGAGGCGTCCTTGGGGGG
>NW_023624415.1:0-1512 GCF_014905685.2 Nematolebias whitei | reverse complement strand
ACTGTAAGGATGTTAGTTTTCTGTGGCCCGGTGTGTCTGTTTCCCTCGTGCTCCTCGTTAGTTTCCATTGTTGCCACCTGTGTCTCGTCCCAGCTGTTTGTCATCATGTCTCGTCTTCTCCTTGTATTTAAGTCACCCTATTCTGTCTTGTCCTTTGTCGGGTCGTCTTCGTTGGGTGTGCTTCTTTGAGTCTCCTGAGTCTCTCCTTTTTCCTGGTTCCTCGAGTTCCTCGTGTCTCCTGAGTTCCCCGTGCCTCCCTCCTTGTTTATGTAAGTTTTGCTGCCCCGTCAGCATATTTATTTTGTACTTTTCGTTCATCATTAAAAACTTATTTTTGTATATCTGCCGAGTTGAGTCCCTGTTCTGCACTCTGGGTTCGCTCCAACCACAAATCCTAACAATAACTTTCTAATTTTTCTAATTCTAATACAAAACACACACTAAGCTACTTCATATATACTTTTTTAACAATTCAGTTTTGATATTTTTCTTAAATGTACACATTGACTTGACATTTTTAACATCACTCTCTAAACCATTCCACAATCCAACTCCTTGGATTGAGGTAGACCTTCCCTTCAGACTAGTTCTGAATTTTGGTTTGACAAATATTTCTATCCCCTTAAGATTGTAACAACTTTGTCTTTTAACAAAATTTCTTTGGATATTTAATGGTAATGTGTTATTTTGAGCCCTATACATAACTGATAAAATACTGTAATCTACCAAATCATGGAACTTCAATAACTTCAGTTGATAAAATAATGTGCTTGATGGGTGACAGTAATGCTTTTTGGTGATGATTCTTACAGCTCTTTCCTGTAAAATAAAAATAGGTTTTGTAAATGTTTTACATGCTTTCCCCCAAACATCAATGCAATAGATTAAATGTGGAACAATGATTGTGTTATACAACATGTACAGAGCTTTATCATTTAATAATTCCCTGACTTTGTACAGTACTGCAATAGATGTAGATATTTTTGTTCTTACAGAATTTATGTGGTTTTTCCATGTTAGCTGTTCATCAATGATTACACCCAAAAATTTCATCTCATTAACTCTACAAATCTCAACACCCTCAATTTTAAATGGATCATCAACAGTTCTCTTTTTGTTACTAAATATCATGTATTTAGTTTTATCTAAATTTAATGATAATTTATTAAGTTTAAACCAAGTTTGTATTTTATCAAATTCTGTCTTCATCAATTCCAACATCCGTTTTACATCTTTACCCAAACAAAAAAATGTGGTGTCATCTGCAAAAAGGGCACATTTGTGGAGTCCTGATACATTCACTAAGTCATTCACATATAAAATAAATAACTTTGGTCCAAGTACAGAGCCTTGAGGAACTCCACAAGTGATATTGCACAGGTCAGATCTTACACCATTTATTTGTACAAACTGTTTCCTATCTTTTAAATAGCTAGATACCCAGTGTAATGCTGGTCCTCTTATACCATATTTATTTAATTTTTCAAGGAGAATAGTGTGGTCAATAGTATC
>NW_023624414.1:1006-3796 GCF_014905685.2 Nematolebias whitei | reverse complement strand
TATATATATATATGTATGTATATGTACATATATATATGTATATGTATATATATTTATATGTATATATATGTATATGTATGTATATATGTATATATATGCATGTATATATGTATGTATATATATATGTATAAATGTATACATATGTATATATTTATGTATATATGTATATATATTTATATATATGTATATATATGTGTATATGCATATATGTATATACATATGTGTATATATGTATATATATATATGTATATATGTATATATATGTATATGTACATATATATATATATAGGGTTAGGGTTAGGGTTAGGGTTAGTATGTAATGAGATAATATGCGTCTGATATTATCCTTCATTTAAACGGATTCTTTCATTTTTCTGGACTAAGTCATATCGTGCTTCGTGGAGTAAATGTGGACAGAGACGTGTTTAAATTTCTGACTCACCAACAACAGTGGGTCATTTATTTTAAACGATTTAAAAACACATCACACATTTACATTAATTGGCAGATTGATTACAATTAACACAGTTTAATTAATGAGCTTTGCAATGAGAAATCATATGGCCATGATATCTCACTTACAGCTTTTGAAACAACAGACATTTCTGAAGATATCTGGATTAATTACGGGCAAGATAGAAGTTTAAAGATGGGAAAATGAAGGAGTTTAAATGGAGAGAAAATGGATGAGGGAAAAGTATGTTGATAACGAACGGCACCCTCCTTTCGACCCAGCCTCCCTCGGTACACTTCGGTAGTGGCCTACGTATGTATATAGATGTGTATATAGATGTATATATGTATATATATGTATGTGTATATGTATATATATATGTACAGGTCCTTCTCAAAAAATTAACATATTGTGATAAAGGTCAGTATTTTCCATAATGTAAAGATAAAAATGAAACTTTCATATATTTCAGATTCATTGCACACCAACTGAAATATTTCATGTCTTTAATTGTTTTAATACTGATGATTATGGCATACAGCTCATGAAAACCCAAAATGCCTGTCCCAAAAAATTAGCATATCATGAAAAGATTCTCTAAACAAGCTATTAACCTAACCATCTGAATCAACGACGTAACTCTAAACACCGGCAAAAGATTCCTGAGGCTTTTCAAAACTCCCAGCCTTGTTCATTACTCAAAACCACAATCATGGGTAAGACTGCCGACCTGACTGCTGTCCAGAAGGCCATCACTGACACCCTCAAGCAAGAGGGTAAGACACACGGGAAGAAATTGCTGAACGAATAGTCTGTTCTCAGAGTGCTGTATCAAGGCACCTCAGTGGGAAGTCTGTGGGAAGGGAAAAGTGTGGCAGAAAACGCTGCACAACGAGAAGAGGTGACCGGACCCTGAGGAGGATTGTGGAGAAGAGCCGATTCCAGAGCTTGGGGGACCTGCGGAAGCAGTGGACTGAGTCTGGAGTAGAACCATCCAGAGCCACCGTGCACAGGCGTGTGCAGGAAATGGGCTACAGGTGTCGCATTCCCCAGGTCAAGCCACTTTTGAACCAGAAACAGCGTCAGAAGCATCTCGCCTGGGACTGCTGCAGAGTGGTCCAAAGTTATGTTCTCTGATTACAGTAAATTTTGCATTTCCTTTGGAAATCAAGGTCCCAGAGTCTGGAGGAAGAGAGGAGACACAGAATTCACATTGCTTGAGGTCCAGTGTCAAGTTTCCACAGTCACTGGGGTGCCATGTCAGCTGCTGGTGTTGGTCCACTGTGTTTTACCAAGGGCAAGGTCAATGCAGCTAGCTATCGGGAGGTTTTGGAGCACTTCATGCTTCCATCTGCTGAAAAGCTTTATGGAGATGAAGATTTCATTTTTCAGCACGACCTGGCACCTGCTCACAGTGCCAAAACCACTGGTAAATGGTTTACTGACCATGGTATTACTGTGCTCAACTGGCCTGCCAACTCTCCTGACCTGAACCCCATAGAGAACCTGTGGGATATTGTGAAGAGAAAGTTGAGAGACGCAAGACCCAACACTCTGGATGAGCTTAAGGCCGCTATCGAAGCATCCTGGGCCTCCATAACACCTCAGCAGTGCCACAGGCTGATTGCCTCCATGCCACGTCGCATTGAAGCAGTCATTCATGCAAAAGGATTCCCGACCAAGTATTGAGTGCATAACTGAACATGATTATTTAAAGGTTGGCGTTTATTGTATTAAAAACACTTGTCTTTCATTGGTGGGATGAAATATGCTAATTTTTTGGGACAGGCACTTTGGGTTTTCATGAGCTGTATGCCATAATCATCAGTATTAAAACAATTAAAGACCTGAAATATTTCAGTTGGTGTGCATTGAATCTGAAATATATGAAAGTTTCATTTTTATCATTACATTATGGAAAATAATGACCTTTATCACAATATGCTAATTTTTTGAGAAGGACCTGTATGTATATATGTATATATGTGTATATATATGTATATATGTGTATATATGAATATATATATATATGTATGTATATGTATATGTACATATATAAATATATATGTACATATGTAAATATTTTTATATGCATATATATATATACATATATATATATGTACATATGTATATATATATATGTATATCTACATATGTATATATATATATATATGTATATGTACATTTATATATATTTATATATGTATGTATATATGTATTTATATATATATATCTATATATATATATATATGTATATATATGTATATATGTATATATATTTATATGTAAATGTATATGTGTATATATGTATATGTGTATATATGTATATATGTGTG
>NW_023624414.1:0-906 GCF_014905685.2 Nematolebias whitei | reverse complement strand
ATATATATATATATATATATATATATGTATATATATATGTATATATATATGTATATGTATATATATATTTATATATGTGTAAATGAACATATATCTGTGAGATATTATTCATAAATTAAACGGATTCTTTCATTTTTCTGGACTGAGTAATATCGTGCCTTGAATAATTAAATGTGACGTGAGACGTTAATTTTCTTTGATCCATCAAAATGAATGCGGTCATTTATTAACAGAATCAAAGTTTAACATCAAACATTTACATTAATTTGGCAACATTGATTTCAACAACTGCTTAATTAATTAGCTTTACAATCAGAAACCATACGGCCATGGTATCTGGGTCAGCTTTACAACAGACATTTCTGAAAATATCTAGATTAATTACTGGCAGATAGAAGAGTTTTAAAGATGGGAAATGAAGGAGTTTAAATGGAGAGGGAAAGATGGATGAGGGAATATGTGTCTGTATAAGATGTAGGTCTGTAGACCAGAACGACAACACGCTCCTTTGGACGCAGCTTAACCCACGGTACACTTTGGTTGAGATCGACTCTTTACCTTGCAGACGATAGTTTCGGCGTCGGTGTAGAGTTTCCTTTCAACTCTTTCCAGCGTCTCCGTAAGAACAGCTAAAACCTCAAGAGTCGTGAGATCATCCCAGAACAGACTTCCTCATTGTTCCTCTGAACTTCTCTCGTTCAGGGACTTCTCGTTCGAGGTCCTCCCTGGAACGTTCTTCAGCTTAGTTCCCGTTGTTCTCCAGCATTCTGCATTCTACATTCTGCATTCTGCTTGGAACTAGGGTGTTGAACCTTTTAAAGAGGTCACTTCCGGTTCCTCTGAGAACTTCCTGATTGGTCGAAACGAACCAACAGGGTGTGGTCTTAGTGATGTAAGAGGTTATTA
>NW_023624413.1:1124-3797 GCF_014905685.2 Nematolebias whitei | reverse complement strand
TCTCAGAGTGGATCAACCAGTTTGCTGCTGACAACCAAAACCAGCTGATCACATGCTCAAGAAGGACCATCAGCCTAACAATGGGTCATTAGCACACTGATGGCTGTTTACTGTTCACAGAGGGCTGAGTGATACTAGCAATCACAGCATTGTAAGAGGGGGACAATTGAACACGTAGGCCTCCACCCCTGTTTAATGATGGACGGTTTCTTTTCACAAAGATGGCCTCCTTTACTCCTCTCTCAAACCATCGTTCCTCTCTGTCCAGGATGTGAACATCTTCATCCCTGAAAGAGTGACCGCTGGCCTGGAGATGAGTGTAGACCGCAGAGTCCTGGCCTGATGATGTTGATCTTCTGTGCTGGGCCATCCTTTTGGCCAGTGGCTGTTTTGTTTCCCCGATGTAAGACTGATCACAGCCCTCCTGACACTGAACAGCATACACAACATTACTCTGTTTGTGCCGGGGGACTGGATCTTTGGGATGAACCAGTCTTTGCCGTAATGTATTTTGGGGTTTAAAAGCCACTGGGACGTTATGTTTAGAAAATAAACGTCTCAGTTTCTCTGATACTCCCTCAACATATGGAATGACCACTGGTCTGGGTCTGGGTTCCTCCTTTTCACCTGTTGGCTGACTGGAGTCCTGTTTGGGTTTCTTCTCTGCTTTCAGGAAGGCCCAGTTAGGATATCCACATTGCTCTAGAGCCTGTCTTGTGTGGGATTTCTCCTTCTGCCTGGCTCCTGAGCTAGTGTGGGCGCTGTCTGCTCTGTGATACAGAGTCCCTTTGGAGCACAAGTTAGGAGTCATCAGTACAAAACTATAGCAAAGGTGTGTCTCTGATTAACTTGTTTTTGTTTTTTGTTTTGTTGTCCAAAACCCTCCAAATGTTCTCTCTGTGAAGGAGTCAGTTTTAGATGTTTGTAGTTCATCATAATTTGCTAATTTGAGTCCTACACTGTATTAAATCAATAAAAACATGGTTTTGGAGATTTGGTTGAGATGAATTGTTGATATTTAGGACCAGACTTTATGAAAAATGTTATGCATTTAATGATCAAATATGAAATATAAATGATGCCTTCTCAATAACAGGTGGTTTGCCTGTATTATTAACAATCATGTGATTTTTAATGTTCCAAGTATTTTTAGCAACAAGAAAGTTCATAAATTGTCATTTATAACAGCAACCTTCATAATGAGCAAGTTGATTCTCAGTGATAAAACTCCTAAAGGTTGACACTGGAAATGTGATTTAGCTGTTAAGTAATCGTTAAATTCATCCATCCATTATCTTTTACCCGCTTCTTCCATTTTTGGGTCATGGGGGTCGCTGGTGCTCATGTCCAGCAATCACTGTGCGAGAGGCAGGGAACACCCTGGACGGGTCGCAAGTTCATCACAGGGACACATAGAGACAAACGAGACAAACAACCATTCACTCTCTCACTCACACCGAGAGACAATTTAGAATTACCAATAAGCCTAACATGCATGTTTTTGGTCTGTGGGAGTAAACCGGAGTACCCAGAGAAAACCCACGCATGCACAGAGAGAACATGCAAACTCCACCCAGAAAGGCCCCCGGACCGGGATTTGAACCAGGGACCTGCTCGCTGAGAGGCTGCAGCTTTACCAGTTGCACCACCGTGCTGCCCTTCGTTAAATTCAAAAGGGTGATATTAAAAAAATTAATTTGTCACAGGTGGTCCTTTGTTCAGAACAGAATAACTTGAAATTTAGTTTTTCGGCCTTTAAAATTGTTCTTTTGTACAATTTATGTTGGTATTAATGTAAATGCAGACATAGTATGGTGATTGTGAGGGGAAAATTGTGTGTGTGTGTGTGTGTCTGTTTTGAGGTAACATTGTCCTTAATGTTCATGTGTTTCAGTGGTTCCTGCCTCTGTTTAGAGCTGATTAAAAGAAGAAGCTCCTCAAGACTGAAGGCCTGTTGTGGACCAGCAGGACCCAGAGCCTCTTATCATAGAGTGGAAGAAAAGACCCTTAGACCAGTCTGGTGGGAGACCAGCTCAATATGGAGGACACCAATATCAGGTTTTTGGTCACTACAGTTTCTTTAATGAGTGAGGAGGATAAAAAACAACTTACCAAGAACCCAGATTTAAAGACTCACAAAGACAGTTCCAGCTCTTCAAAGACTGACGTTAATGAGGATGATGAAGAGGATGGTGAAATGACTGATCCTGACTCTCTGCTAAACAACTCATCAGACTCTGAATCAGAACATGAAGACAGTATGAAAGACTGGAAAGAGAGCAGGGCTCCTGAATCAGAGGTAAAAACTGTCAACAAATCTTTGAGCTGCTCTGAGTGTGGTAAGCAGTATGTCAGTAACCGGACTCTTCAAAGACACATGACTAGTCATTCAGGAGTGAAGTCTTCAAGCTGTCTGCTTAATACGAAAGGTGTTGGAGAGAAGAAAAATGTAGAGTCACACAGGAAAGTCCAGGCAAGACCAAAATCAATAAGCTGTGATGACTGTGGTAAAAGATTTACTTCCAAATCAAATTTAAACTCACTCATGAGAGTCCACACAGGAGACAAGCCGTTTCCGTGTGAACTTTGTGGACAAAGATTTAGTCAGAAGGCACATTTAAACTCTCACATGAGAGTCCACACAGGAGACAAGCCGTTTCCTTGTGAACTTTG
>NW_023624413.1:0-1114 GCF_014905685.2 Nematolebias whitei | reverse complement strand
CCTTGTGAACTTTGTGGACAAAGATTTAGTCAGAAGGCACATTTAAATTCTCACATGAGAGTCCACACAGGAGACAAGCCGTTTCCTTGTGAACTTTGTGGACAAAGGTTTAGTCATAAGACAAGTTTTAACTTGCACATGAGAGTTCACACAGGAGACAAGCCGTTTCCTTGTGAACTTTGTGGACAAAGGCTTAGTCGGAAGGCACATTTAAACTCACACATGAGAGTCCACACAGGAGACAAGCCATTTCCTTGTGAACTTTGTGGACAAAGATTTAGTTGGAAGACAAATTTAAACAGACACATGAGAGTCCACACAGGAGTGAAAACTTTCTAACAGAAAATATTAATAATAATAATAATAATGTCATCACAATGTCAGCACTGTATGTTTCCATACAATGGCAAAATTAGTCTCTGCATTTAACCCATCCACCACCAGGTGGTGCAGTGGGCAGCTATTGAAAGCGCCTGGGGGGCGTTTTGGGGATGATGTGTGCTGCCCAGAGACACCACGTGATGTGCAGTGACTGGGGATCGAACCTGGGACTTTCGGGTCCCAAGCCGGCTGCCCTTCCTCTACACCATCTCGGCCCCCATAAAATAACTATTATAGGCCATGAGATGCAACTGGTATCTTATCACCCAAATAAAATTTGTTTTGATTTTGTAAAAGATTTTCTGTGACAGTTTTCAACAAGTTTCCAATTTATGATTTGCTCTCGGTTTCTTAAGAATACTTTAAAAACAAACTAATTAAACCTTAGATCATAATTTGAACTATAGATGTTGGTTCTAAAATACTGGTTCAGTGGTTGTGCAATATGTGGAGAGAACCAACCAACCAATCAAATTACTTGTTTTTCAAACAGTCAGACCTCATGAAATGTTATTTGTGTTAATTCCTGAGAGAATTGTGATTTAATCAATCAATCAACCTCAATCAACCTTTAGTTAGACAGGTAAATCCCATTGAGCCTCGAGGACTCAGTCAGTTAATCAGTTAGTTACTTGGTTATTCATGCAGATGAACTAATTGTGTTTTAATGAGACTAACCTTATAGTTTTTTATAAATTACTACAATGTCATTCCTGTAAGCTGAATAATGTTT
>NW_023624412.1:1464-3798 GCF_014905685.2 Nematolebias whitei | reverse complement strand
CGGTAACTACAGAACTCGGGTGGAGAAAATGAGATAATACACAACAAATTTGGAGGTCCCACCGAGATCGGTTTGATACGGACAGGAAGGGACAGCAGAGTCCAGAACACTGAACCTGTGGCCACAACTCTTCAAATAAAGGTAAGCAGATACCTGTTTAAACAAAATCTGTGATTGGGCTTTTTATAGGCAAATTTCTCAGTGTGTTGGACTCCCATTAATTATGTTGTAGGTTCGGATCCGTGATAGTGAATAAGTAATAAAACCAGTCCCAGATAAATCACGCAATTGTCGAGCTAACCAGAGTCTGACGAGATTCTGGATCAGAGGAGGTGGGGTTGTAGGATAAAATCATTTATCCGCCGCTACCTCTGTAACTCTGAGACAAAGTTGAACTGTAAACTTGTTAGGGTGGTGCCTAACTTAAAACAGTGTTAATTTAAGCTTACTTAAAAATTGGAAGTTCATTAAGTGAGTACGGGACTTGGGTGAGACATTAATTAATTAAATACGACGCACGCACCGAATAGATTTAAATAAAAACAGAACTAAAAATAATTTATGATAAAATAATTTATGACCTGTGGTGGAGTGGAGAGGTCACGGGTTCACAAATATTGCTGTCTTCTAGGACATTAAAAGGGAAGTCAACACACTTTGTCTTAAAAAAAAAAAAAAACAACATTTTCAAGGGAGACCATTGTGAATATTTCTGGCGTCTGCGTCTTGCGTGTATGTTGAAATAAGTGGTCAGTATCTTGTTTGTCTATTTTGTGTTCGTGTCTATGTCAAATATAAGACCACAGTATGAATGTGTAGGAAAAAAGTTCCAGAAAAAGAAAAAATAAAAAAGTTCCAGAATTTTCCAGTGACAATAAAAAGAGGTGTGTGCTGTTTGTTTGAAGTTACTGAGAGGATGGACACTGAGGGGCAACAGCGTCTCAGGTTACAAAAATGTGAGCAGGAAAGTTTTAAACCGGTAAAAGAGCAAGTAGAAATAGTGAGACAAGCACTAGAGCTGCTGCAATATGATAAAAAGCTAAAAAAGGCTCTCGTGCAAAAATTACAAAAAATAGAAAATAATGCAGAAGAGAAACAAGATGTGATATCTTTGATGTGGGATAAAATTAAAGAGTGCTCGAGTGATGAGGATAAATTTGACAAGAAAAAGAGAGAAGCAAATGCCTTGCATAAAAATAAATACAGAAAGTTAATGAGGGAGGTTATTTATGAAAGAAAAGAGTGGTTGAAATTGGTCTTTGTAGCACAAGGTGCGGCCCATTTGTTGAGAACACAGCAACTGGTAGAGCAGCCTATAACAAAGGTGGAGGAAATGGGTAGTTCAGACCCCCCTCCTTACAACAGAAGTGGCAATCAGTCAGAACATCCTCCCACAGGAATGTACCCCATATATCACATAAAAGAGGGAACGTTACAAGTGGGGGAGGTCACTGACACCCCCTCGCAGCAGAGGGGGGAGTCATCAAACCCAGTTAAAACAAAACTATTTGAGGCACCAGGAAGGAAGACACAGTCCATCAGTAAACCATTCCAAACAGAGGATGAAGGGAACATAATCAGCACACAGCAATGGGTGATTAAGGATGGGTGGAGTCCGTCTGATAATCCCTCAGGACACCCTGATTCGCACACTTCTTCCATCCTTGCATCCTCAGCACCTCCCTCTGACAGCTCTCATGATGGAGAGGGCCTGCTTGTGGGTTTGCAGGGTTGGAGGAATCGTGCAGGGTTGTCTCAAAACCCGCTCACCTGTACTCACCAATTGCCTGCCCCGTCTCAGACACACATACAGAATTCTTTTTGGCCACAAGCAATACGAATTACTTCTGATTTGTCGGCAGCTCTTCCACCACCAGATCACGCTTCTATCCCTGTTGAAAGCGTGGATCCATCGTTAAGTACTGGTTCATTTCCTCTTCTGCAGGCAGGAAATCAGATACGTTATAAACCTCTTGCGCTAGGTGATATGCAGGCGTTAGTAGACAAACTCCCTCCCCTCACAGAAGGAGGAAGTAAGTGGTTAAACGTAGTGGACTCCTTAACTAAAGGTATTAATTTAGCTGTGGGAGACATGAGGGCACTATTGGGAAGGTGTGTAACTTCTACTAGGATGGATGAAATAGAGAGAGCTGCTGGGTGGAATAGAAACATACCTGACTCAACTTGCATGTTGTTGGAGTATCAGAGACTTGCCGCCGCTCTCAGACAGGCTTATCCCCTTCCAGAAGGTACAGGGGTTCCTAAGTTCACCTGGAAGCCTGGTCAAAACCCCACTGCATATTTAGATGTGTGTAAACAGGACTGGTATGACAG
>NW_023624412.1:0-1364 GCF_014905685.2 Nematolebias whitei | reverse complement strand
CCCGCAGCAGTCAGTAAGGCAATGAAAATTAACCCTGATTTACCCACAGCAGATGCTGCCCAGTGGGAACGGCATCTTATTCATCATCTGCAATGTGTGGCTGATGAGGAGACTAAAACTTCCTCTGAACTGAAAGATATGCAAACGCAGCTCTTAAAGCTACAATTGAAACAGGCTAGGGATGTAGTTCAAACTAAGAAAGATTCAAAACAGATGGTACAAGCTGACACTGTGTTTCAGTGTTCTGATGCTGCTTATCAGTGTCCTGTAACTGCCCAACCCCCGCTTCCTGTTGTATACCCTCGGGGACGGTCAAGAGGGCAGTGGGGAGAAAGAGGGGGGTCTCGGGGCAGAGGTTTCGGTCGGGGTTACACGCAGGGAGGCAGAGCAACAGATGTTTGCCATTACTGTCACAGACCAGGTCACTGGGCAAGGGATTGTTTTCACAAGCAGGCCAACGCCCAAAGAGGAGGAGTACATCACTACTCAGCTCCCAACCACCAGATGGCGCCACCGGCACCTACCTCTGGCCAGCAGGATCCATCTTGGGCACCACCAGGTGGATACTACCAGCAATGACACACCCCACAGAGTAATCACACCATAGGGGGAGGAGCAGACCCTATGGTGAAAATGAGGGTCATGAATAAAGATCTATCATTCCTCGTGGACACTGGAGCTACATATTCAACCCTCAATGAGCAGGGATTTGATGAACATGCCAGTGCGGACACGGTGTCTGTGATCGGTTTCGCTGGGGTGCAACAAAAACTGTCTCTAACTGAACCTCTCGTAGTAACAGCAGGACTTCAAACAGTGACACATCCATTTGTTCTGTCCACACGTGTACCTGTCAACCTGCTTGGAAGAGACTTGTTAAAGAAACTTGGTGCAACAATAATGTGTGAACAAACTGGTTTACGTGTTACTTTACCAAGTGGTGTGACCTGGACTTGTTCTGCTTCTTCCTCCTCTTTGTCATCACAGTGCTTGGTACAGCCGATACATGAGGAAGTAGCTGACATTTACTGGGCGTTGCTGCGCCCAGAGACACCTGAACACACAGGACTATACTCTGCTTACTTGATGTGGAAGCCTTGGCTTGATGCTCTGCGTCCCTATGTCCCACCTCTAGATCCTTTACATGTAACTCTTTTTTATGACCGTGATTCTGACGATTGTTACAGGGAGCATTTTGCTCAGCACTTGCAGGACACTGAGTGGCCATTAATATCAGACCGGCTCATAGTTGGTCCACAAGGCGTAGCTTCTCACGTCAACCTCACACCATCTCAACTGGAGTGGTACATGATGTCGTCTGAAGCGATCCCACACGTCTCGTTAGCTTTAGCTCCCACACATCA
>NW_023624411.1:0-3798 GCF_014905685.2 Nematolebias whitei | reverse complement strand
TCAGTCAGATACAGTATCATCGAGTTAATTGTAGGATCATCCAACTTTTGAAGTTGGGTGATGTCTGGGTCAGTTGAAAATGACTTTTCATATTTTGAAAGAACTTGGCGAATTTTGTCTCTTTCTTCATCAGATGTCAGAGTGTCGGCTTGGGCGACCACCTGTTCAATCTGTGATGAGACTGAAGAGGGTTCTTGCTCCGTGGGGAGCTCCAACGAATCCTTTTCTGAGTCGTCGGACCTGTCTATGGGTAAGACACCATAGGTTTGTGGTCCTTGGTCGACGTCATTGGTTGAGAAAAGAGCTGTGGCCTGTGTTGGTTTTGTGCACCATACTGGCCCAGCTTCTTGACTCTGTACCAGGTTATCCGGGAGTCCTCCCAGAACTGGAATGCCTAGTTCAAAATCATGAAAATCAGGTTCTGAGTGTTCAGCTTGCGATGACTCATCATCTTTTGTGTGTGAGTTTACCCCCCCTTCGTCCGATGAGGGGTTGTTGGAGGCAACGACAGCAATGTCTTGGTGTGTTCCACAGACATCTGTAATGTTGTCATTCGCGCCTTCAGATTTAGTAGCGATCACATCACTACATTGTGCTTCAGGTTGGTTTCCCATTTCAGCGTTTTTCAAAGTTTCTAAAAACCTTTGTAGTTTCTCTGTCTCTTCCGAGCTCAGAGGTGTAGGGCCTTGTTCCTGGGACCTTTGTGATTTTATCACCTCGGTTCATTTCGTCCGAGGTGGGGGAGGGTTAGGTACGTCTTTTGGGGGTTCCTCTTTGGACTTCCCCTGATAATATGGGTCCTCTTGGATCCCATATCTTTGCGTCCTACGCATACCCCATTTACGATAATCACGTTCATCCTCTGAAAGAGGAGCCTTTTTGTCCCAGCGTGCACCTTCATTACGTGGTTTGTTAGTTTGAAAATACTGCTTTTTCTCGCCTGTTTTAGGAGGAGGGGTCAATGCACGCCGTCCTTCCATTTCTAGGGAGTGGGGTTTAACCTTTACACCAGGAAACACTTCTATGGGCGTTTTAGCATGAGAACATGCCTCGAACACATTCACAGCACACTGTTGCATGTTTGGTGGAGGAGACCTGTTCAGGTCTGTTCCTACCACTTTAGGTGAGGGTGGAGGTTTTTCTCTCCACACATGTGGAGGTGCAACAACATCTTTCTGAGGTGGTTGTCCACGGTCTTCTCTTGAGTTCCAGACAAACTCGCCCCACGTCAGAACTTTTATATGTTGCCACGGTTAGTTTCTCCTCACATGCTTTTAAGCGTTCCTGTGATGTTTGACATTCACTTAGTAAACTCATATATTGTTCCAGTAATAACTCTCTATCCATTTTGCGTTTGTCCAGATCTTTCTTAAGCACATCTATCTCAGTTTTGCAGCGGGAAACTTATAACACTGTCACGACGTGATCCCGTCTTAATGCAAAGTATGATTCTTTCAGCAACATTGCCATTTTAGCCAGCTTTTCATAACTTGACATTGTAATTTCTGTAGAGGTCACACTCTCTGCAACCTCCATCAGATTGTCCACTAACTCTTTTGGGTTCATGCTCTCCGCCTGTTTGCCATATGGATGTAAGGATGCTGTCAGCAGCTTCAACGCTTTCTCTAAACAGTCCTTCATCTCATAAGGATCAAAATCTTTTTCTATCACACCTGTCATGTTTTCACTGTGTAGCACTTTATCTGTTTAAAACAGTTGCCAGCTTCAGATATTTTACAGGTAAATATTTGTATTCAAGTGTCATTGAGTTTCACACTATTTTAAGCTCTGGGTTTACACAAAAGTACTGTTATAAGTCAACTTATTCAAATGTGGGCACCTGTCATAGGTTTTACCCCAATTCATGAATATTTAAGTAAATGCTTCTCTGCAGTGTTACTTTTTATGTGCTTATTTTTTAACAGATACTAGATTACCAAGCTTCTCAGTGTTTTTTACTCTAAAGCACTGAATTTTTATAAACCTGCAATTTTTCTAAAAAGTCTCACAGCAACATCAGTTTAAAAACGCTTTTTTTTAAACCGTTCTATTCCAGAAGTTCGCTATTTTAACAGTTACTCATCAAACCAGGTGGTGAAAAGAAAAAAGAAAATTGATGATGAGGAATAATCAGTCTTTCTTCAGAAAAACTGTTATACTCCTCTTCTCCTGCCAATATCTTTTATTTAAAAATTAAATAAGAAGATGTAATTGTTTTAGGTGGTAAAATAAAATCAGAAAAGTCTCTTTTTCCTGATATATTTACTCTTATTTAATGATCTAGCAATTAAACGTGCATTATCTTTCCAGCAAATGAGTAAACTTTATCTACTCTGTGAATATCTGTGTCTGTATCTTTTAAAAAGTTTCTAATTTTTTATTTTGCACCTCTGTCATGAGGAATTACCAGTGAATAAAAAGTTTTTGGTAAATGCCTGCTGCATAAATACCTTGATCACTTTTTAAATGCAAGATAACAGTAAAATTCAGCTTGAGGAACGTTTATTAACTCAAAAATTCGTCTTACAGAAAATAAACACGTTTAATTTCACTCAAAATAACCTAAAAACGAAGTGAAACTGTGATATCAAGTTTCCACAGGAGGTGGCAGCATAGCTTTCTACCAGCAGGAGCCTATGACGACTTCCTGTGGACGTTCTGTTGACATCCTGGCGTTAGCCGCTTAGCTTAAAGTTAGCATTGGCTAAACTCGGTTAAATCAACATTTCTGAACGTATTTCAAGCTAAAACGTGGCGTTGTTTCAACAAGCACAACTTCTTTGCATGAACATGAGTTTTTTGGGGACATGTGGCAAGTTTTAATTAGTGATTTTAAGCACAGAAAAGCTTCGGTGCAACCGAGCTTTACAACCTGACATGGAGGAAGTGACGTAGGCACGTCACACATCCAGTCGTTAGCTGTTAGCTTAAAATTAGCATCGGCTAGCGTGGTCCAAAAACACCATTTAGTGACGGATTTCAAACTCAAACGTGGCAAAATTTCAGCGATTAGGCTTCAAAGAAACGGAGCAGCGCATCAGAATGCAACTTTAAAGCGTATTTCAACTTTAAAAAGCAGATTGAAATTCCCTATGAAAACGAGTTTCATTTCCGGGTCACGTGACTGAATCTACCAATGACAGAGCAACAACGGGGTGGGTTCCTATATCACTGACTCAGGGGAAGTGACGCAGCCTCGTCACTCACTTCTCAGCGAATCACAGCGTCCCAACTCAGCCGTTTTCAACCAATCACGGATCGTTTTTCCAGCTAGCGTTTAGCATTAGCCTGAACTCTCCCGTCAACTTTTCGTCTTTTAAACTGTCAAAATGCACTATTTTCTGTTAAAAATGTAACGAATCAACTCTGAGCTTAAACGGAGGCGGCGCTCCGGTCTCAAAACGTCTTCACAACCATTTAAAACAACTCGTTCGAATTTATCAGAAACGAGCCGGACCAGAGTCACGTCTGGACCATAGTTCAAACAGAATAACGTTTCCACACAAACCCAGCTTCAGTTACACATAACAGACGTACATTTCAGCTTTTAAACAGACATATTGACTCTCAATGTCAGCTTTCAAAACATCACTGCATGCAAGAACCTTGATAATTTTCTCCAAGCGTCGCAGCTGAGCTGCGTTTCAACACAGCTACAATCTGCACTTTTCATGCCAACATGTAATATCAATTGTTACACGGATATAACAGTCCATTTATGAATTTATACGGGCCACCAGATGTAGTATTTACATATGCTGATATATTCATCAATTAAACGGATTCTTTCATTTTTCT
>NW_023624410.1:0-3799 GCF_014905685.2 Nematolebias whitei | reverse complement strand
TGTTATTGTTTTCATATTCTGCCAAATTAATGTAAATGTGTGATGTTAAACTTTGATTCTGCAAATAAATGACCGCATTCATTTTGATGGGTCAAAGGTAAAGTCTCGTTACATTTCTGTAAATTCAATGCACGACATTTACACAGTCAGAAAAATGAAGAACTCGCGAAAAGTATGAATATATCCTGCATATGTCATACTACATTTGGTGGCCCGTTTACGTGTTCATAAATGACTGTGTATTCGTGTAAAGATTGTTTTTACATGTTGGCATAAAGAAAAATAACAGTTTATCAGCTGTGATTGAACGCAGCGTGCTGGAGCTGCCGCTTGAAGAAACGCTGCATGTTTAAGCGTGTTGGGCTAGTGATGTTTTGAAAGCTGAAATAGTGTCATATGTCTTGTGAAAGCTGAAATTGTACGCCTGTTATGTGTAGCTAAGCTGATGAGCTGTGGAAAACGTTATTCTGTTTAAACTGTGGTCCAAACGGACGGAGGTTCTGTTGGTCCGGCTCGGTTCTGAAAAGGTTCGGACGAGTTTTTCTTAAATAGCTAGAAAGACGTTTTTGAGACCGGAGTAGCAGACTCCGCACAGCTCAGAGTTGATTCGTTACATTTTTTAACAGAAAAAGTGCATTTTGACAGTTTAAAAGACGAAAAGTTGACGAACTTATTTCAGGCTAATCTAACATGCTGGTTGCTAGAAACGCTTAGTGATTGGTTGAATTTTGCTGCTGTGGAGCGTTCTGATTCGCTGAGAAGTTGAATGACGGACCTACGTCATTTCCTCTCACCCCCGTGCTGCTCTGTAATTGGTGATTTCAGTCACGTGACCCGGAAATGAAACTCGTTTTCATAGGGAAATAAAATCTGCTTTTTAAAGTTCAAAAACGCTTTAAAAGCTGTATTCTGATGCGTTGTTCGAGTCTTCAAAGTCTAATTGCTAAAATTTTGCCACGCTTGTGTAAAAAATCCGTTCAGAAATGTTGGTTTTAACCGAGTCTAGCCGATGCTAATTTTTAACTAACAGCTAACGACCGGACGCCACAGGAAGTTATAGCTCCCCTACTGGACAACACTAACAGTGTCTGAGTTAAAATTAATAAGGTTGTTCTGCCATCTTCTGGAAAAACTTGAGAACACAGGTTTCACTTCGCTTTTTAGGTTATTTTAGTGAAATTGAACGTATTTTCTTTTTTTTAAAGGCATTTTTGAGTTAATAAACGTTCCTCAAAGCTGAATAATCACTGTTATCTTGCATTTTAAAAGTTATTAAGGTATCTATGCAAAGAAGCATTTACCAAAGAGACTTTATTCACTGGTAATCCCTTATAAAAGGTACAAAATAAAGTTAGGAACTTTTTAAAAATAGAAACAGTTACAGATTTTCACAGAGTTGGAAAAAGTTTACTCATTTGCTAAAAAGATAGTGCACGTTTAATTGATAAATCACTAAATAAGAGTAAATATATCAGACAAAGAGACTTTTCTGATTTTATTTATTTTGAAAAAACCTAAAACATTAAATTCTCCTATTTAATCCTTAAATAGAAGAAAAATGGCAAGCGACGAAGAAGAAGAGCATCTTTTAAACTCCCAAACAAATGATGATATCATTTTGGGGGCCTTACATATTTTAACAACTCCACTTATTGGCAAGGAAATAGAGCAATTACAACAACTCGATGAAATTCAAAGACATGAAGAGCTGAAAAGTCTGGCAGCAGGAACATTAGTCACAGAGAGTAAAAAGCATAGCCAGGAACGGTTAGCAAAAATCTCTCTGCTTCTAAAAGCAGAATTGGATGAACGGTCGGAACGCCTTGTCAGGATGTCTAAAACACATGAGAGGGAGCTCTCAGAAATGCAGGCGTCATTACAAACACAATCTTATGAGAAGATTAGTGAAAAAGACCGTCAATACGAAGCTGCGTGCTCAGACAATGACCAGCTACAAAGAGAGTTGCAGCTCGCAAAAATGGAGCTGGAACAATGCAAAATAGATAAACACAATCTACAACAGCTACATATGCGTTTAGAAAGTGACTATTATACATCCCAGGAACATTTAAAAAAAATGTAAGGAGAAACTAAAAGCAGCAACAGATAAAGGTAATGAAGTTGGGCAAGGTGATCTGGAATCCAAACCAGACCCTGAACAGAGTCGGGGTAATACACCAAAACCTCAACGACCTTTTTACTCACCCAGTGCTTTTAGACCCATCCAAACACCTACACAAACGGGCAGAGTAACACCCCCACAACCGATCACGCAGGTGAGACCATTGATATCTACTCCTTCAATGGATGATTTGCAAAAAATCTCAAAATATGTACAACGCTTTGTTCCTGGACCGATGGGCTCATCTGGAACAAAAGCGTACCTCAGAGATCTGGAGTTCAGATTGAGATCTTATCCTAATGCTACGGTAGAGGATAAAATCAGTCTGATACGGCTCACTTCGGACAGAGAGGTGTTTACCTTCATCGAGCGTCTACCTGATGCAACGAGAAGGGATTGCAACCTTCTGTGTGAAGCTTTGATCAAAGAGTACGACTCCTGCACAGGACCAGCTGGATACCCAGCCGCAGAAAAGGTCACGCAGGGTAAAGCTGAACATCCAAAAGTTTATTACAAAAGAATCTTCCAAGCTTATTTCGGTAACAGAAATGAAACCGGGATGGAGGAAGAAGAAGGTTTTAAATTTGTTTTCAGCAAAAATCTCCACCCTGACATACAAACGTCAGTGCAAATGATGGCAAATTTCAGAGAAAAATCCATCAGTGAGATTAAACAGTGCGCTGTGAATGTGTTTGAGGCACGTTCTCATGCCAAGACGCCCATAGAAGTGTTTCCTGGTGTAAAGGTTAAACCCCACTCCCTAGAATTAGAAGGAAGGCGTTCATCGCCACCTCCTCCTAAAAAAGGAGAAAAAAGGCAGTATTTTCAGACTAACAAACCGCATCATGAAGGTGCACGCTGGGACAAAAAGGCTCCTCCTTCAGAGGACGAACGTGATTATCGTAAATGGGACCAGCGGAGGACGCAAAAATATGGCAACCGAGAGGACCCATATTATCAGGGGACGTCCGGAAAGGAACCCCAAAAAGACGTACCTAGCCGCCTCCCACCTCGGACGAAACGTCCCGAGGCGAAAAAATCACAAAAGTTCCAGAAAAAAGGCCCTCCACCTCTGAGCTCGGAAGAGACAGAAAAATTGCGCGAAATGTTAGAAGATTTGAAACACACTGACAAGGGAAGCCGACCAAAAGCACTATGCAGTGAGGTACTCACTATTACATCTCTGGGCGCGAATGACAACACTACAGATGTCGGTGAAACACACCAAGACGTTGCTGTTGTTGCCTCAAACAACCCCTCATCGGATGAAAGGGGGGTAATCACACACACAAACGATGACCAGTCATCGCAAGCTGAACACGCAGAAACAGCTACAGCTGTGCTGACGGTTCAGACAAACCAAGATTACACAAGCACTTCTGAACGCATGAAGAAGCGTCAGAAAAAACCCAAGAGGTTTCTGTGTAACTTTATCAGAAAGGGGGCCGCCAAAAAGGCGTATCTGTCAGTAACATTCGAAGGTGTCCTCACACACGAAGCACTTCTGGACGGTGGAGCAGACATAACAATTATGTCAGCTAAACTGTTCGAGGAGCTGAGGACAGCCGCAGCCGAGAAAAACAGGATAATACCTCTATCTGATTGTGCTATAGAAATGCAGGGTCTCTCAGAGAATAAAACAACCCTGACAGCTATAGCAATGGTTCACATGCAGAT
>NW_023624409.1:0-3799 GCF_014905685.2 Nematolebias whitei | reverse complement strand
CCCCCGCGTCCACTATTGGGCATTCTTTTGGAGAAATCTGGTGGTGGTGGGCGTGCTTGCGCGGGTGTTTGGATTCAGGTGCTTTGACAGATGCACGCTAGGTTGGGTAGTGGCGGAAGCTAGATGATTCATTGTGCGATGTCGAATGTTTCATGGTGATATTGTGGGTGGCATTGTGCTGTGCATGTTGTTTTGTCATGGTGGTCTCTCGTCTTATCTTCTTCTTTTTTATTATTTATTTATTCTTCTTTCTTCTCTTTCTTTAAAAAAATAAATAAATAAAAAAAAAAAAAAATTAAAAAAAATTGAGCGATGATGATAAGTTCATTGAAACACTTCACAATGTTTCTACACTTAAACTGAGCTCATAAACCAAGAAAAAAAAAAAACCAAAATAAAAAAAAAATTTATTGTTGCTGTTTTATTTTACTGCAGATAAATTGTCATCAAAGCTGGGTTTGTTTCTCAGCTGGATCAATTACATCAGTTAGTTACACCAGCTGGATCAGCACCACAACCAGATTTTGGTTCACAGTATGGTCAGGAAATCAGAAACTGAACGTCTTGTTAGTGTTGATGTATTTCTGGGAAAGCAGGGCGACATGATGAAGGAAACTCCAGGGAAGACCAGAGAGCATCCTTGACGTGGTGGGACAATTAACCCTGTTCTGTTAGAGTGGAGACAGGACCTCCTGGAGTTTATGTTGACTCCAGCAGTGTTGTGCTGAGTAGAGAGCACATTACTCCAGTTCTGGCCTCCTTTCACTGGCTCCTGGTTTATTTTTGAATTAGGCCCGAGCAGCTAAGCGCTGCGAAGACCTATTTTAAAACCTATTTAGGCAAATATGTGTTATTTCTGAATTCTTATGCTAATTTAGGATTGCTAACCCATTTCCAATACATTTCAGCATGTTTTTTTTTTTTTTTTGCTAATTTCAGGTGTTTCTTAGTAACTTATGAAACGTAAGTTCTGAGGCAGAAGCCTTAGCCATCGGAAGCGACAGCGCAGAGCCATGGACATTTACCCGCAAGTCATACGTATGTATGCATTTTTGAGTTGTGGTCTCAATGACGACTGTCCTCCGGCCTAAGCTTGGCCTAATCCTCGTCTGAGCATGGAACTAAGCTGATTATCCACAGCCTCAACCATTGCATCAGCTACGGCCAAAGCCAAGCCTCAGCCATCGGAAGCGACAGCCCAGAGCCATGGATATTTTATGTTTTTACTTATTAAGTATGGTCACAGTAGGGGTTGTCCTCCGGCATAAGCTTGGTCTAATCCTCGTCTGAGCATGGAACTAAGCTGATTATCCACAGCCTCAATCATTGCATCAGCTACGGCCAAAACCAAGCCTCAGCCATCGGAAGCGACAGCCCAGAGCCATGGATGTTTTATGTATTTATTTATTATGCATGGTCTCAGTGGTAAGTTCTGAGGCAGAAGCCTCAGCCATCGGAAGCGACAGCGCAGAGCCATGGACATTTACCGGCAAGTCATATGTATGTATGCATTTTTGAGTTGTGGTCTCAATGACGACTGTCCTTCAGCCTAAGCTTGGCCTAATCCTTGTCTGAGCATGGAACTAAGCTGATTATCCACAGCCTCAACCATTGCATCAGCTACGGCCAAAGCCAAGCCTCAGCCATTGGAAGCGACAGCCCAGAGCCATGGATATTTTATGTTTTTATTTAGCCGCGCTCAGAGCAGTTGCAGCTTCACAGGCTCCCGGTACCATCCCAGTTTTTAGAAGTTTTGATATTGACTCTGTGCCTGACTCCGCACGGTTTATGCGTGTGAACTATAGCCGAACCGAACTGATGAGAATAGGAGCGGATTTGCCACAAAATATAGCAGAAATCAGCAACAAACTCAAAACTACGCTCGGCAGAATGCAGATCTTAAAGTCATCTACCTGGAAGCTGCAGCAGAGGCGTTCCAGCGGGCAGAAGTGGAAGCGCTGCTCCCGGCTTAAGAGGAGAGGATGCCGGGCGGGGGTTATGGTGAGGCTACGAGCTAACGCTAAAGCCGGTAAACTCCCCATGCCGTCTCTCTTTCTGTCAAATGTCCGCTCCTTGGACAACAAGATGGATTTACTTCGTCTGAGAGCGGGCGCCTCAGAAGAGATGAAGAAGTGTTCGGTGCTTTGCCTCACAGAAACGTGGATTACAAGCGAAACGCCGGACACAGTCTTCCAGCTGGATAACAGACTTTTTTTCGAGCGGACCGCTGCAGCGAGCTAACGGGGAAATCACGGGGAGGCGGAGTATGCATTTACGTGAGTAAAAGTTGGTGCACGAACTGTACTGTTGTAAATAGCTCATGCTCGAAGGCTTTGGAGCAAATAACAGTGAAATGGCGGCCACATTATCTACCCCGCGAGTTCACGGTGACTTTCATCACTGTCGTCTACATTCCGCCGGACGCTAATGCTAATGAATCACTGCAGGAGCTACATGATATCATCAGCTCGCTGCATAACAAACACCCCGAGGCTCTTTACGTGGTAGCTGGAGACTTTAACCACGTGAATCTAAAGGAATGTCTCCCAAGCTTTAATCAACATGTGACAATTCCGACATGTGGAGACCACACGCTGGACCGTGTTTACACAAATGTAAAAGATGCATACAAAGCCGAACCCCGCCCCTACCTAGGACTGTCAGACCACATCTCAATCTTCCTGGCTCCTGCTTACATGCCCCCGCTGAGACGCTCCAGACCGGTTCAAAAGAAAGTTAAATGCTGGATCCAGGACAGTGGCCCCATACTGAGAGATTGTTTTGATCGAACAGACTAGCAGATTTTCAGAGAAGCTGCTGAAAATGGAGGTTCACTTGATTTTGACCAATACACATCCTCAGTTCTGGGTTACATTAGTACATGTACTGACACAGTCTCCACTATCAGAAATGTTAAAAGCTACCCAAACAGAAAACCTTGGCTGAATGTAGAGGTGCGTACCCTGCTGGAAGCCAGGAACACTGCCTTCAGGTCTGGAAACTCAGAGGAGCTGAGTAGGACAAGAAAATAGCTGGTTGCTGGTATTAAGAGGGCCAAGGGAACATATGCAAAGAGGATCGAGGGTCAATTCATCTCACAAGACCCTCGGAGCATGTGGAGGGGCATTAAGTGCATAACAGATTACAAAAGAAGGAGTGAACAATGCCCCAAAGACCCATCTCTGCCTGATGCCCTCAACAAGTTCTATGCACGCTTTGAAGACCCGAACAGACCACCCAGCACCAGACTCACCTCACCACCGGATGAAGAGCATCTCAGCGTGACCTCAGCAGAAGTAAGGAGTACCTTCAGGAGGATTAATCCGCACAAGGCAACTGGCCCAGACAACATCCTCGGAAAAGTGTTGAAGGAATGTGCTGATCAGCTCTGTGAGGTGCTGGCAGACATCTTTAACACCTCACTTACCCTGGAGACAGTTCCCACCTGCCTGAAGACTGCCACCATCATCCCAGTCCCAAAAAGCTCTACAGTGACTGGTCTGAATGACTATCGGCCAGTGGCTCTCACCCCAATAGTCACAAAATGCTTTGAAAAACTGGTCATGAGTCGCATCAAAACAACCATCAACATCAACGAGGACCCTCATCAGTATGCATACCGTGAGAACCGATCAACAGAGGATGCAATCTCCTCTGTGGTTCACACTGCACTCAACCACCTGGAGCAGAAAAACTCTTACGTCCATATGCTCTTTGTGGACTTCACATCCGCCTTCAACACCATGATCCCTCAAACCCTGATGGACAAACTATCCACACTAGGACTAAGCCCCTCCAT
>NW_023624408.1:0-3800 GCF_014905685.2 Nematolebias whitei | reverse complement strand
GGGTAGAAGCTGTTCCTCAGTCTAGTGGTTCTACACTTAATGCTCCTTAACCTCCTTCCTGAGGGGAGTGGGGCAAAAAGTGTGTGTGCTGGGTGAGTGGGGTCCTTCTTGATGCAGGTGGCCCTCTTCCTGCATCTTGAGGTGTAGATGTCTGTGATGGTGGGGAGGCTGATTCCAACAGATTTCTGTGCAGCCTTCACCACTCTCTGCAAAGCTTTTCTTTCTGCAGCTGTGCAGCCTCCATGCCACACATTGTTGCTCGAGCACAGGATGCTCTCCACTGCACACCTGTAGAAGGAGGTGAGGACTGAGCTTCCCAGACCAGCTCGCCTCAGCCGTCTGAGGAAGTAGAGTCTCAGATGAGCTTTCTTGATCAGGCTGGTGGTGTTGTTGCTCCAGCTGAGGTTGTCATTCATGTGTACACCCAAGTACTTGTAGCTGGAGACCACTTCCACCGCAGATCCTCTTATGTTCAGGGGGGTGTAGGTGTTTTTGTTCCTTCTGAAGTCCACAATCATCTCCTTTGTCTTCTTCACATTGATGTGAAGGTTATTCTCTTTGCACCAGCTCTCCAGGTGTTCCACCTCTTGCCTATAGCTGGACTCATGATTGTTTGTGATGCATCCCACCACCGCTTTATCATCTGCAAACTTTACAATGTGACAGCCTGGATGGGTAGCTGCACAATCATACGTGAGCAGAGTAAACAGGAGGGGGCTCAACAAACATCCCTGAGGAGAGCCAGTGCTGAGGGTTATGGTGGAGGAGGAGAGGTTGTGGATCCTCACTAACTGTGGTCTGTTTGTTAAAAAGTCTAGTACCCAGTTGCAGATGGAGGGGCTTAGTCCTAGTGTGGATAGTTTGTCCATCAGGGTTTGGGGGATCATGGTGTTGAAGGCGGATGTGAAGTCCACAAAGAGCATACGGACGTAAGAGTTTTTCTGCTCCAGGTGGTTGAGCGCAGTGTGGACCACAGAGGAGATTGCATCCTCTGTTGATCGGTTCTCACGGTATGCATACTGATGAGGGTCCTCGTTGATGTTGATGGTTGTTTTGATGCGAGTCATGACCAGTTTTTCAAAGCATTTAGCGACTATCGGGGTGAGGGCCACTGGCCGATAGTCATTCAGACCAGTCACTGTAGAGCTTTTTGGGACTGGGATGATGGTGGCAGTCTTCAGGCAGGTGGGAACTGTCTCCAGGGTAAGTGAGGTGTTAAAGATGTCTGCCAGCACCTCACAGAGCTGATCAGCACATTCCTTCAACACTTTTCCGGGGATGTTGTCTGGGCCAGTTGCTTTGTGCGGATTAATCCTCCTGAAGGTACTCCTTACTTCTGCTGAGGTCACGCTGAGATGCTCTTCATCCGGTGGTGAGGTGAGTCTGGTGCTGGGTGGTCTGTTCGGGTCTTCAAAGCGTGCATAGAACTTGTTGAGGGCATCAGGCAGAGATGGGTCTTTGGGGCATTGTTCACTCCTTCCTTTATAATCTGTTATGCACTTAATGCCCCTCCACATGCTCCGAGGGTCTTGTGAGATGAATTGACCCTCGATCCTCTTTGCATATGTGGCCTTGGCCCTCTTAATACCAGCAACCAGCTCTTTTCTTGTCCTACTCAGCTCCTCTGAGCTTCCAGACCTGAAGGCAGTGTTCCTGGCTTCCAGCAGGGTACGCACCTCTGCATTCAGCCAAGGTTTTCTGTTTGGGTAGCTTTTAACATTTCTGATAGTGGAGACGGTGTCAGTACATGTACTAATGTAACCCAGAACTGAGGATGTGTATTGGTCAAGATCAAGCGAACCTCCATTTTCAGCAGCTTCTCTGAAAACCTGCCAGTCTGTTTGGTCAAAACAATCTCTCAGTATGGGGCCACTGTCCTGGATCCAGCATTTAACTTCCTTTTATACCGGTCTGGAGCGTCTCAGCGTGGGCATGTAAGCAGGAGCCAGGAAGATTGAGATGTGGTCTGAGAGTCCTAGGTGGGGGCGGGGTTCGGCTTTGTATGCATCTTTTACGTTCGTGTAAACACGGTCCAGCGTGCGATCTCCACGTGTTGGAATCGTCACATGCTGATTAAAGCTTGGGAGACAGTCCTTTAGATTCACGTGGTTAAAGTCTCCGGCTACAATGTAAAGAGCCTCGGGGTGTTTGCTCTGCAGCGAGCTGATGATATCATGTAGCTCCTGCAGTGTTTCATTAGCATTAGCGTCCGGCGGAATGTAAACGACAGTGATGAAAGTCACCGTGAACTCGCGGGGTAGATAATGTGGCCGACATTTCACTGTTATTTGCTCCAAAGCCTTCGAGCCTGAGCTATTTACAACAGTACAGTTCGTGGACCAACTTTTACTCACGTAAATGCATACTCCGCCTCCCCGTGATTTCCCTGTTAGCTCGCTGCAGCGGTCCGCTCGAAAAAAAAAGTCTGTCATCCAGCTGGAAGACTGTGTCCGGCGTTTCGCTTGTAATCCATGTTTCCGCGAGGCAAAGCACTGCACACTTCTTCATCTCTTCTGAGGCGCCCGCTCTCAGACGAAGTAAATCCATCTTGTTGTCCAACGAGCGGACATTCGACAGAAAGAGAGACGGCATGGGGAGTTTACCGGCTTTAGCGTTAGCTCGTAGCCTCACCATAACCCCCGCCCGGCATCCTCTCCTCTTAAGCAGCGCTTCCTCTTCTGCCTGCTGGAACGCCTCTGCTGCAGCTTCCAGGTAGATGACTTTAAGATCTGCATTCTGCCGAGCATAGCTTTGAGTTTGTTGCTGATTTCTGCTATATTTCGTGGCAAATCCGCTCCTATTCTCATCAGTTTGGTTCGGCTATAGTTCACACGCATAAATCGCGCGGAGTCAGGCACAGAGTCAATATCAAAACTTCTAAAAACTGGGATGGTACCGGGAGCCTGTGAAGCTGCAACTGCTCTGAGCGCGGCCATCTTGTCCAGCAATCACTGTGCGAGGGGCGGGGTACACCCTGGACGGGTCGCAAGTCCATCACAGGGCCACATAGAGACAAACGACAAACGTTTTCTCCGGGTGCTCCGGTTTCCTTCCACAGACCAAAAACATGCATGTTAGGCTGATTGGTAACTCTAAATTGTCCCTAGGTGTGAATGAGAGAGTGAATGGTTGTTTGTCTCGTTTGTCTCTACGTGGCCCTGTGATGGACTTGTGACCCGTCCAGGGTGTACCCTGCCCCTCGCACAGTGATTGCTGGACATGGGCACCAGCGACCCCCGTGACCCAAAATGGAACAAGCGGGTAAAGAAAATGGATGGATGGATGGATGAACCAGTTGGGCCAATTGTTTCAAAAATAGGTTAATTTGTTGAAGCTTCAGTTACACTGACCTCTTGTGGCAATTTGCAATGCTGCTGTCAAATTATGTGTTATGCTTTTGGTGGCACACACCAAGAACTTCAATGACTAGTCCAAAATAGTTCAATCTGGTCCACTGGACATTCAAAAAAAAAAAAAAAAAATCTAGAAACGTTTCGTCTCTCATCCAAGAGACTTCCTCAGTCTGAGGTGCTGTTTTCAGCTCAGTCTCTTAAATAGCACCTTCTCAGAGTGGATCAACCAGTTTGCTGCTGACAACCAAAACCAGCTGATCACATGCTCAAGAAGGACCATCAGCCTAACAATGGATCATTAGCACACTGATGGCTGTTTACTATTCACAGAGGGCTGAGTGATACTAGCAATCACAGCATTGTAAGAGGGGGACAGTTGAACCCGGAGGCCTCCACCCCTGTTTAATGATGGACGATTTCTTTTCACAAAGATGGCCTCCTTTACTC
>NW_023624407.1:0-3800 GCF_014905685.2 Nematolebias whitei | reverse complement strand
TTCAAGAAAGAAAAGTCTCCAGATGGCTCAAACTGTATTTCTGGATGTAGATCAATGAAATAACAGTCTCTGTCCATCTGGTCAGTTTTGACATGGGCCTAGTCCACTACAACGCTCAGCCTGGCCATTCGATTGGGGGTGGTAGCCTGATGTGAGACTGGAAGTCTCCCCCAACGTTGTACAGAAACTCTTCCAAACCTGAGAGATAAATTGGGGACCCCGATCCGAAACTATATCGGAGGGAATACCATGAAGACGGAAGACATGTTGTATAAGGAGTTGAGCCGTCTCAAAAGCAGAGGGAAGCTTAGGAAGGGGGACGAAATGAGCTGCTTTAGAAAAACGGTCGATGACTGTAAGGATGGTGGTATTACCTTCCGAGGGAGGCAGTCCAGTGACAAAGTCTACAGCAATATGCGACCAGGGACGGCTGGGTGTGGGTAAGGGTTGAAGGAGTCCGGCAGGAGGCTGATTACCAGTCTTATTCCTGGCTTAGGTCGGGCAGGCTGAAACAAATGATTTGACATCTCGGTTGAGAGTGGGCCACCAAAAACGAGTCTTAACGAGAGAGCGCATACGAGAGGTACCAGGGTGACAGGAAAGTTTGTGAGAATGAAGCCAGTCCAAAACCTTACTCCTCATGTTGGAGGGGACGAAAAGTCTACCGCAGGGACCTGTGCCGGGGTCAGGCTCATCCTCTTGTGCGTCCAAGACCTCCCTTTCAATGTCCCAGGTGAGAGCTCCCACGACACAGACTGGTGGGATAATGTTCTCCTCGGTTTCCGGAGCATCTGAGGGAGAGAACTGACGAGAAAGGGCATCTGGCTTGGCATTCTTAGAGCCAGGCCTAAAGGTCAGAATGAAATGAAAACGATTGAAAAAGAGAGACTATCGTGCCCGTCTGGGGGTTAACCTCCTTGCATCTCTCAGGTAGGTAAGGTTCTTATGATCTGTCCATATCAAAAAAGGGATTGTAGTACCCTCTAGCCAATGGCGCCATTCCTCCAGAGCCAGTTTCACTGCCAATAACTCGCGGTTGCCAACGTCATAATTTCTCTCAGCCTGTGACAGCCGTCGTGAGAAGAAGGCACAAGGACGGATCTTGTTGTCACTGGGAGAACGTTGCGAAAGAACTGCGCCCACCCCATTGTCTGAGGCATCCACCTCAAGAATGAACTGGAGCTTAGGGTCGGGATGACAAAGGACTGGTGTAGCGGAAAAAAGTCTCTTAAGTTTGCCAAAAGCGGCATCTGCCTCAGGGGTCCATTTGAAAATTCGGTTGATGGAGGTTAATTGAGAGAGAGGAGCGGCGATGCGGCTGTAGTCTCTAATGAATCGCCTATAGAAATTAGCAAAACCTAGAAAACGTTGTAGCTGTTTCCTATTCACTGGAACCGGCCACTCCTCCACCGCCCTGGTCTTCTCGGGGTCTGTTCTGTAACTACCACCCTCGAAAATGAATCCCAAAAAGGATACTGAAGAGACATGAAACTCACACTTCTCCCCCTTCACAAATAGCTGATTCTCATAAAGTCTCTGAAGAACCCTGCGTACATGTTTAATGTGTTCTGTCTCGTCTCGGGAATAAATGAGAATGTCATCTAAATAGACAAAGACAAAGTCACCAAGGAAATCTCGCAGGACATCGTTGACCAATGCCTGGAAAACAGCAGGTGCATTAGTTAAGCCAAACGGCATTACTAAATATTCAAAATGTCCGAGTGGTGTTCTGAAAGCGGTCTTCCACTCGTCCCCCTCTCTAATTCGCACCAAATGGTACGCGTTCCTGAGATCCAATTTAGAGAAAATGGTAGCGGAATGAAGCTGTTCATATATAGAATCAATTAAAGGTAAGGGATACTTATTCTTTACAGTTATACTGTTAAGAGCCCTGTAATCAATACACGGACGTAAGGTCTTATCCTTCTTAGCCACGAAAAAAAATCCAGCTCCAACAGGAGAAGTAGAAGGACGAATGATACCAGACTCAAGTGATGCTTCAATGTACACCCTCATCGACTCCCTCTCGGGTCCCGACAGGTTGTACAACCGACTGGCAGGTAATGGGGCACCAGGAAGGAGGTCGATTGCACAATCGTAGGGACGGTGAGGAGGTAAAGAGAGGGCACGTTGCTTACTGAACACAGGGGCTAAGTCAAGATAAACAGAGGGGATTGCAGAAATATCTATTTCTTCAAGCGGTACAGTCTCGACAGGTTGACTAGAGACAGCTGAACGCAGACATAGTTTCAAACATTTGTCACTCCATCTCTCAATTCTCTCTAACCTCCAATTAATCGTAGGATTGTGTTCCCTTAACCAAGGATAACCAAGAATTAGTTGGGGAGTAGGAGACTCGAATACAAAAAAATCTATAATCTCATGGTGATTGCCAGAAATGATTAAATGAAGACCTGAAGTCTTGAGACTGATCTGGGCTAAAGTCTCCCCAGTCACCCCAGCAATAGATACAGGGGAAATCTCTTGAGTAGGAAGAGATAATTCTTGGACAAGATCTAAACTAATTAAATTCTGTTCCGCACCAGAGTCCACTAAGGCTGGGACAGGAAGACGGTTCTGGTGGATCTGAATGAGCGTAGGCAACACAAGTCGACCGGAGGAGGAGAGAGCAGAAGTACCCACCAATATCTCTCTCTTTATTGGCGGGCGTTTTCGTTTCCCCGAAACGGGCAATCAGCTATATAATGTCCAGACCTCGCACAGTAAATGCACGAATTATTATCCCTGCGTCTCTGTTTCTCTTCAGGTGACAAATGAGCTCGACCGATTTGCATGGGTTCAGGTTCTGGAGGTGTAAAAAAACGTTCAGTAGAGACCTTATGATGAGGAGGTGAAACGGAATCTCTGCTTCTCTGGGATTTGTAGTTGACAAACAAGTCCTTGTAGGCGCGGGGCTCACCTGATGACGTAGCGAACCCGGAAGTGGAGTGACGGTGGGAGTTGTAGTCCTTCTCTCTTCTCCGCTCCCGGAAACGCTCGTCAATAGCCACTGCTAGATCGATTAGCTCATCGAAATCTCCAGGTTCATCTCTAACAGCGATCTGATCCTTGATGAAATCGGAGAGAGAATTTAAGAAGGTACCTTGAAGCGAGAGGTCGTTCCATCCAGTCTGTGCCGCGAGGATTCGGAACTCCAAGGCATACTCTGCGACAGGTCGACTCCCCTGACGAAGTCCCAGGAGTCGCTTTACGGCGTTTGGTTGTTGTAGTGGTCGGTCAAAGATTCTCTTGAATTCTTTTAACAACGTATCAAAGGAGAGAAGATCGACATCATGGAATTGCAGGTAGGAGTTTGCCCAACGAAGTGCATTCCCTTTTAATTGATTTGTGAAATATGTGATCTTAGCTGCGTCATTTGAGTAAAGTTGAGGAGCGCCCTTGAATGCTAATTTACACTGCAGAAGGAATCCGCCACACGAATTGGGGTCTCCAGAGAATAGTTCGGAAGGCTTTGTAATTACCTGCAGGTTGGAGGCACCGGTCTCAGGCGTAAAGCTGGGGGTAATCTCCACGGAGGAAGGAGCAGGAACTGTAGATGGGGAAGGTGAAAATCTTTGATTTAGAGAGAAAACCATACCTCCTAACTCCCTTAGATTCTCCTACATGGCTTCTTGTTGGGCCAGGACTCGTTGAAGCATTTCCTCGAGTTTAGTTATACGTTCCATATGAGATAGGGAGGGTGTTTGCTCACCCCTGGTTTCGTTCTGGGTCTGTCTTGGCTGGAGCATTATCTGTCACAACAGACTGAACCCAGAGTAGTACGAAAACCAGGAATAAGC
>NW_023624406.1:0-3801 GCF_014905685.2 Nematolebias whitei | reverse complement strand
TTTTATGTCAATTAATACTTATACTCACTTTTGATGCAGCTTATCTGTCCAAAGTCAGGCCTGTGCTGCAGATGTGTTTTGGAGTAACTAAAGTCCTCTGGGGGATGCTCTAATCAGAGACCTGGCCCATCTTAAGGTTACAGTGACCCAGGGTTTGAAGGACATGTTTTTATGAAGCCATCGCTCTGTTGCACAGACTGCTTTGATGATGGAAAAACATGTTTTAATTAAATCTGTCCTCCTGACAACCATCAAACTTGTTTTTCACTGCTCTCACGCGATCCGGTCGGGGAGGGGTATTTAAGAAGCACAACATTATGAGAAAATCTGAAGTCTGCTGTGGACTAACGCGTGAGTGCCAAGCTGTTGATGTGATTCCTTTACCCGGGTCGACGACTTCCCGACCACGTGTCATGGTGAGAGGCTCTCATATCAATTTGTGTGAGTAAAGAGTGTACAAGTGTACATGTTTGCTTGGCTGTTTTTCTGTGGCAGATTAATAAATGACACTATTATTTCTAGCAGAAAACAGTCTCCTTTGATTTATTTCCTTTCGTGTGAATCATTGGGTGCCGATCGTTCACGACCCCTGTTAATTTCATAATACATTTTTGGCGACGAGGATGGGATATTATTAAAATAAATAAATAATTCTGAACGACTGCACCATGTTCAAATGAAGGGAAAAAAGTGTTGAGAACAATTGATGCGAGTGCATCTGGACAAAGAGTCCGCAGAGGTTGTGCCGGGTGGGGAGAGTTATCCAACCTTGGCTTTGTGTTTAAGAGGTGGAGGGGGACGCCCCGAGCCTTTGTGTGAGAGTTTAAAAACAGAGAAAAAGTTGACTCAGATGCCTGAGGAGGCGTGAGGGGAACGGAGGAACAGTTGATCCAGACGCCTGAGGAGGCGTGAGGGGAACGGAGGAAAAGTTGATCCAGACGCCTGAGGAGGCGTGAGGGGAACAGAGAAAAAGTTGTACCGGGATGGGAAGAAGTCCCATCCCAGTTGTTTTTGAAGAGGTGGGAAGAAGCCCATCTTAGTTGTTAGAACAATTTTTCTGAAAGCAGATAGTCCAGGTGATGTTTTGACAACTTTTGTAGGCAATAGACGTTAGAAAAGATGGCACCAGTGACAGGACTTCAGCATAAAGTCAGAAAATGCAATTACAAGCTCAACGGAGCAAACAAGAATGTGAGGACCGCCTGCTTGTTGAATGGACGGCACATTCAGTCGCTCGCTCAGTTTGGGAGAATGAGCAGGGTAGTTGAGGGGCGGTGGAGCAGGTGTACCGGTTGAAGCGAGGAAAATTCAAGGGAAAGAAAGCGCCGGTGTCTGGTTTGCAGCGCCGAATGTGGGTTTGTGCTACTGCATGGAAAAGGTGTGTGGAGGAAGTTCAGGAGAAAGAGAAACAGTTTTTACAACAAAAACAGTTGTTATCTGATGCGCAGACAGAGTGCATGCTGCAGAAACAGCATGTGCAGCTGCTGACGGCACAGCTAGACCGCATGATTAAAGTAGCTGAGGGCGCGGTCGGTCAGATATGCAGGCTTAAAAGGAGGAAGAAAGAGCGTGATGTTTTGCCGGAGCGAGTCGGAGCTTATGTTGCAAGGTTGGATGACGGATGGAATCCGTCGAGTTTGGACGGTAGCATCTCGGGAGACAAAGAGGTTGTTTACTTGTCTAAAACATCACAACCCACAGATGCTCGAGTATCTAGGCTGCTGGATAAAGGTGGAGGTCAGGTAATGAATTCAGTGCATCGAGTCAGAGCTTTGCAAGACTCGAGACCGTTGTTTGAAGTTTGTGTAGAGACAGCTCGACAGATAGCATCGGATTGGTCTGATTTACAGGGTCATTGGGTGACCCTAGGGGAGTGCGAGCAGAGATTGGTTCGGCTGTGTTTGAGGAATGCACTCGCTGTGCGTTGGGTTGTAGATTATCATCTACATATTTTTTTTTCAAGGACTGATGTTCAAAGTAGAGTGTTGGAACTCGGAGATTGGAACACAGAGCTGAAAACCGTGAAAAAAACATTTAGTCAATCCATGGGTCGAGGGTCGAGAAAGGACGGCCGGAAAAACATGCAGGAACCTACTCGTTCTGCTTTCTGGAGGGCATTAATACAGGCAGGAGTGCATGCAGCTGAGATGGATGATGTGTCAGCAGAAGAGCTGAGGGCTGGAAGCCATTATTTGGATTAAAGGGACAAAAGTAGGGTCCAAAAGTTGACATCAACCCTCTGAAAAGCAGATATTGTCAAACATTGAACATCAAAGGTCCAGAATTAGAGAGCCCAGATTTTGACGTTAAATTAAAAAGCTCCAAAACTTGAAGGTGATATTGATTTTAAAATGCCAAAGGTCAAAGGAGAAATTAAGACATCTGATGTTGCCATTAAAGGCCCAAGCATTGACATTTTGGGCCACTAAGGATGAATTAAAATGCCTAAAGTCAAGATGGTTTAAGGGGAAAAGGGTGGATTTGAAATGTCTAGAAATAAATATGCTGTTTGGATGTGTTAAGCTGGTTGCTTTGAAGGAAGTGCAACATATGTTGTTTATAAATGGTTTACCTGCAGCTATAGTTTTGACAGCATCTAAAAACAACTCGAAGTATCCAAAAATATCTGAGATAAAAAGAATTTCACCATCTTGTTTTGCAGATGTTTCACATTTAAAGTGAAAGTTCAGCTCTTTTCAAGAGGGGTTCTGTGGAAAAAGTTAACACCTCAGTTTGGAAAAACTGATGAGCTAAATATTTTGAGTGGGGCCAAGACTAGAAGAAGGATTTCTTTTTAATAAATAAAAGTTAATTGTTGACACTTTTTGCATGAAGTGGTAATGTATGAAGAATTGTTTGATTAGTTGTAGAACAAGACAGATGATGAAACTACAATACAACAATGTGAAGCATGCAGCATTAGAAAAGAGGGTCACAATAGTAAATGCCGGGACAAATAGAGGAAAGGGACCATATCAGATCTGGCAGACGGATTTCATTGGCCCTTTGCCATGTCACAGGGGTGTAGATATGTATGTACGGCTGTAGATACATATTCAGGTGTGTTGGTGACTCATCCTTGTAAATATGCAAATCAGACATCTACTTTAAAATGTCTTAGTATGATGAAATAATTTTATGAGGGTCCCCTTCAGATACAAACATATAATTTGACCCATTTTACTGGAAAACAGGTGAAAGATTGGTCAGCTGAAAAACATGTTGAATGGATTTATCATATTTCCTTATCACCCACAAAGCTGCTGGGCTGATTAAGAGAATGAATGAACTGTTAAAAAAAAGAAATGCTGAGAAAATGAAAAACATGATTTGACAAACTGAAAAGTAAATTTGTTGCAGGCTGTGTTTCAATTGAATAACAGACCCATTGTACCAGGCACCACTCCTTTAAATTGAATGATACTCCAGAAGGAAAAAAAAAAGAACCAATTAGTATGTGGAAAATTGATGACAGAGCAGACATTCCAGTCAGAGCAACGCCTGGCTCTGCAGGACTGGATTTAAGAGTAATGGAAACTATCACCCTAGTCCCAAGTCAAATTCAAGTTATAAAATTGGTCTGGGTCTGCAATATCCCAAAGGCAGGAGAAGAAAAATGGGTGAATGTATCTGTAAACAAATGTTGTATAAGAGAAAACTAATGATTCTTCCTCTATCTGTAAGCAGTACTTTTTGCCTCTACAGCTTGATGTTTCATTGATCTTTGCGGACTGGATGGGACCGCCCAGAGGACACATGAGAAGCTGGTGACAAGGTGCCAGTCAGATGGGAGTGCAGGCT
>NW_023624405.1:2533-3801 GCF_014905685.2 Nematolebias whitei | reverse complement strand
AAAAAGTTAAATCCCGGAGAATTGCTCGAGCAGGCTGTACACCGAGCCTGGCCTTATGATTCTTCGAGGGGTAAGAAAAGGAATGCCCCCCTCGGTACTCAGCAGTTTCCCTTAGTTTTTAGAGTACTTCGAAACCAAACAAGCGCAGGGAGCAAAAAAGAAGAGGCAGGTATGTTACCTGACGAAGAAACCGGCGAGGCTGGACAGAGAGGCTGGACAGGGCCCTGGGAATTAACAACATGGGCTCAGCTGATTACGGAAGTAATTATGAACCAGGAAGTCTCCCTAGTGCCCCTGCCAGACGTCCCCCGAGAGACCGGAACCAGATATAATAACTTGTACTATTGTACTACTAGTCTGGATGGATGGGCCAGGCATGAAGCTAAACCCATGCAGAAAACAGTTGAATTCTTGGTAACCCCTGAAGCTTGGGAGAGGAACGGAGTGCTTCAGATCCCCGGAACTGCTGCACAGAGGGCAGGAATGCCCACAAAGCCCGACTCCACCCAGAGGGTTAAAGTTTCCGTGCAGATGGTCATTGCACCATACCAGGGAGTGTACTCGGTCGGAGCTGCAGTACACCCGATCCAGGAAGAAGGAACGTGCCTGGTGGGAGCCACAGCCCACCCAATTAAGGAATACAAAAACTGCTCGGAGGAGTCAGTAACAAACAAAACTGAGAAAAAAGGACTGAAGAGTTGGGCCAAAAAAGCGTTCCAAGGAAAATGGAAGCATGCGGACAAGAAAGCACGCAAGTAGGAAATAAACAAGGGGTCGCTGGACTCATCGCTGGGAGCAAGAAAAGAAAAGGTAAAGAACCTCTAAGAAAAACAATAAAAAGCCCAAGCCACATCTGGAGAAAATTAGGGCAAATAAAACAAGTCAGGCCTATTGAAACATGTCGTGTTAAAACCAGTGCAATAGCAGCCTTACCAACATGGAAATATAAAGTAAATGCCTTTAATACTCAGAGTAGCCATACAACTGAAGAAGAAGTGCAGAATATGTTGTTTCAAGCACCCGGAACTGAGATATATAAACCGGCCCTGCTTGTAAGAGGCCAAGTGGTGGAATTAGACAGACCAAAGAAGGACTTTTCAAACTTCCTGGCAAAAACAAAAAATTATTATAATTCACATCTGCAAACATTTAGAGAAGCAGATCTCACTAGAGCTAGCCACAGAGTCCCTGGCCTAACCCTGTTAAGTGATAACTTAAAAATCCCATATAACCCTAGTCCGATGGGAACACCATGGATCTTTAATATG
>NW_023624405.1:0-2433 GCF_014905685.2 Nematolebias whitei | reverse complement strand
AATATGTTGTTTCAAGCACCCGGAACTGAGATATACAAACCGGCCCTGCTTGTAAGAGGCCAAGTGGTGGAATTAGACAGACCAAAGAAGGACTTTTCAAACTTCCTGGCAAAAACAAAAAATTATTATAATTCACATCTGCAAACATTTAGAGAAGCAGATCTCACTAGAGCTAGCCACAGAGTCCCTGGCCTAACCCTGTTAAGTGATAACTTAAAATTCCCATATAACCCTAGTCCGATGGGAACACCATGGATCTTTAATATGGTACAAATGGAAATAAAGAATAAATCAGTTACACTCAAGTGGGGCCCAAACTATGAAGAACCTCACCAAACAGAATACTGCGAGATCTCTCTGGGAGGACTGATAATCTGGGCTACGAGCCCAACGCTGAGAACAAAAATCAACAAGAGAATAGCGGAACCAGAACGAGTGGTGATTGAAAATACCCAGTTACCCCTGAAAATGTTGTATGATCGAGTCCAAACTCCACTTGACAGGTGGGGTTCACACCCCACACGAGCGGCTAACAGAATAAAAGTATCTTACAGAGGACACCCGCTGATCAGCCTGACAACAGCGCTGACAGAGATGGGAGAAGCCTACGACCAGCATAAGGCCGCAAGAGAGGAGCTGGTGGAGCGAGTAATGGGAGAAGCAATGGAGAGATATGGTGATTGGGATGAAATGATTAGCTATCTTGGAGATCAGCTTGAGCCAACGGAGGGACCCCTAGGAGAACCCTCTGAGTGGTCAGTCAGACAATGGAAGTGGGTGTGGCGAGGTTTAAGACCAGACCTACACCACCCCTCACCGCTCAGTGTAGAACTTTATAAAGGGCGAGTAACAAATAGAGATCACAGAGGACCTGGACCCGAGCAGCCCATGCATCCGATCTACCAGAAGACAAGATACCCTAAGCGAGCATGTCTAATCGCACCTTCACCAGGCGCCCCGTACGTGAGGAAGATATTATAAACTCAAAACGCCTCAGCGCTGGAGTAGCCAACGTACTGTTTAAGTGCAAACAAACTGGCTCGAAGATACCAGCCTTAAAAACTACGAATGGCATAGTATGGCTCGACAAACCAGAATTCAACCTCCCCAATTGGGATAACCACTCAATAAGCTATTTCTACTCAAACCTCCAGTACAAAAGAAGGGCCCCCCTAGAGGACCCCCAAAAGGAACAGAGTTCAGAGGAAATACATCTCCCCAGAATAACCGTAGGGACGTATCCCCAACCTTGTCCACCAACATCTCCATGGATATTCAACGTGGTATACCTGACCCTATGGGGAAAAGAAATGAAGTTCAGATGGGGACCTAATTACCACGAACCATATCAAAGCCGCTTTTTCGAAGTGTCGATAGGAGGCATAATAATCTGGAGCACAAGCCCACAAATGGTGGAAGCCATAACCAGAAGAATGGAAAACCCAAATCGGTACATAATTGAAAATCAACATCTGCCTATAAGAATTGAAAGACAGCGAATACTTGAATCGGATCGCATACTCTGGCCTTGGACAGAAGGTGGTTATGCAGTACGAGTCCTATATCAAGAAAGCCTCTTAATAATGCAAATAGAAACATTAGCGAATGTGTACAGGCCAGACTCCCCTATGGATATGGAACATGGCCCAGTCATGACTCCATATCTACCCAAACGCAAAATCAAATGTTGGCAGGTAAGACAATGGAAATGGGTGTGGAAAGGACTACAACCAGGGCTGCCACACCCTTCTCCTATATACCTGGAACTCCTTAAAGGACGAGTAACGACAGCCCGCCGACACTCAGAACCGAGACATCGAGGACGAAGGAGCAAGGGCCCCTCTCGAAATGATTCACATGAGAAACAGAAACTCCAACAGCGATGATCCAAATAGCGATGAAAGCGATGATGAAGCGACCCCAAACCGACCTATGGACCGTCAAAGGATTACGATTTTGGATAAAGCGACTTGCCTGCAAACCCTGCTGCGGGGTCTCGTAGTGTTAATAGGCTTAGCAATGTTGTTGGTTATCTTATACCAAGCCGGAGTCAGACCCTGGAGCCTGACACATGTGGCTATCGCCCATGGAAAATCAAAATATGCAGACATGAACTGTTGGGATATCGCTACACAGAATATTTCCTTGCCATGGAACCCGGCAAAGAATACCCAGAACCAAATAGCAGCTTGGAATAAAGTAAAGAAAGAGGGTCATCAGGCCTGGATGAACAGACTGAAAGTCACGGCAGGATGGAGTGCGGCTTTAATGGCCGGAAACCTAACAGTAGCAGACCATTCCACCGAACCAGAATCTGACGGACCCAATTGGGTCGTCACAAATCTAATGATACTACCAGAAAAAAGAATCATCGGAATAGCAATTCTAAAAGATCAGATCAAACGATCAACAAGATGTAACTGGATACAGCCC
>NW_023624404.1:0-3801 GCF_014905685.2 Nematolebias whitei | reverse complement strand
TGACACCCTCAAGCAAGAGGGTAAGACACAGAAAGAAATTGCTGAACGAATAGGCTGTTCCCAGAGTGCTGTATCAAGGCACCTCAGTGGGAAGTCTGTGGGAAGGGAAAAGTGTGGCAGAAAACGCTGCACAACGAGAAGAGGTGACCGGACCCTGAGGAGGATTGTGGAGAAGGGCCTATTCCAGACCTTGGGGGACCTGCGGAAGCAGTGGACTGAGTCTGGAGTAGAAACATCCAGAGCCACCGTGCACAGGCGTGTGTAGGAAATGGGCTACAGGTGCCGCATTCCCCAGGTCAAGCCACTTTTGAACAAGAGACTGCGTCAGAAGCATCTCGCCTGGGACTGCTGCTGAGTGGTCCAAAGTTATGTTCTCTGATTACAGTAAATTTTGCATTTCCTTTGGAAATCAAGGTCCCAGAGTCTGGAGAAAGAGAGGAGACACAGAGTTCACATTGCTTGAGGTCCAGTGTCAAGTTTCCACAGTCACTGGGGTGTCATGTCATCTGCTGGTGTTGGTCCACTGTGTTTTATCAAGGGCAGGATCAATGCAGCTAGCTATCAGGAGATTTTGGAGCACTTCATGCTTCCATCTGCTGAAAAGCTTTATGGAGATTAATATTTCATTTTTCAGCAAGACCTGGCACCTGCTCACAGTGCCAAAACCACTGGTAAATGGTTTACTGACCATGGTATTACTGTGCTCAATTGGCCTGCCAACTCTCCTGACCTGAACCCCATAGAGAACCTGTGGGATGTTGTGAAGAGAAAGTTGAGAGACGCAAGACCCAACACTCTGGATGAGCTTAAGGCCGCTATTGAAGCATCCTGGGCCTCCATAACACCTCAGCAGTGCCACAGGCTGATTGCCTCCATGCCACGCCGCATTGAAGCATTCATTCATGCAAAAGGATTCCCAACCAAGTATTGAGTGCATAACTGAACATGATTATTTGAAGGTTGGCGTTTTTTGTATTAAAAACACTTGTCTGTCATTGGTGGTGTCATTCATATATATATATATATATATATGTATATACATATATATATATATGTATATACATATAATAATAATATAATAATAATCATTTCATTTAAAAAAAAGCGCCTTTCATGACACCCAAGGACACTTTACAGTAAGAACAAAGATCAACAGGAATAAAGAATATAAAATACATAAAGAATATAAAATACATACAGAATATAAAATGCGTAAAGAATATAAAATATATAAAGAATATAAAATGTGTAAAGATTATAAAATACATACAACAAAGTTAAGGATAAGCGAGTCTAAAGAGATGTGTTTTCAGAGCAGTCTTGAATATAGAAAGAGAGGTGGTGTTTCTTAAGTCAGGGGGTAGAGAGTTCCAGAGATGAGGGGCAGAGCAGGTGAAGGCCCTGCTCCCCATGGTGGAGAGGTGGGCAGAGGGTACATGGAGGTGTAGTGAAGAGGAGGATCTGAGAGAGCGAGAGGGGATGGAGATGTGTAGGAGGTCAGATAGGTACGGAGGGGAAAGGTTGTGGATAGCTTTAAAAGTGAGAAGAAGAATTTTGAAGACGATGCGTGATTTAACCGGGAGCCAGTGGAGCTGCTGCAGGACAGGAGTGATGCAGTTATAGGAGGAGGTTTGAGTGATGAAACGGGCAGCTGAGTTCTGGACCAATTGTAGCTTCTGGAGAGATTTGTTGGGGAGGCCATAAAGAAGGGAGTTGCAGTAGTCAATCCGAGAAGTCACAAGACTGTGAACAAGGATGGCTGTGGAGCGGGGTGTGAGAGAAGGGCGGAGACGGTTAATATTTCGGAGATGGAAATAGGCAGACCGAGTGACGTTGTTGATGTGTGAAGTGAAAGAGAGAGTGGTGTCGAGGATGACACCAAGGGGGATAGCAGGGAGTTGTTAAGGGGGATGAGGGGGATAGCAGGGAGTTGTTAAGGGGGATGAGAAGATTTTCTGATTTTGAAAGAGAGTTTTTTGTACCGACAAGAATGATTACTGTTTTGTTACTGCTTAGTTGTAGGAAGTTGTTAGAAAACCAGTGATTTAGCTCATTGAGACAGTTGGTGAGGATGGAGGGTGGGTGGGTGGAGTTAGGTTTTGTTGATAGGTAGAGCTGTGTGTCAGCAGCGTGCCTGATCAGCACATTAAACAGAAACTAACAACGTGTCTAGATCAGACCACACTTCAGCAAGTGATGGACTGTACAGATCAGGCACGCTTAGCACAGCATGTCAAGTCCAAGACTCGACAACAAAACAAGTTTAACATACTAATAGCTCATCAACACCATCACTATTCCAATAACAACACATTCAGTGTAGGACAACACTCCAGTAGTCAATTACATGCCAGGGAGACAGAAAAGTGGGTGAAGAATTTATCTGACAGACAGCTCACCCAGCCAGAGACAGAGATTCTTGCCAGGGGACTGAACTTTGCGGTTGCACCAAGTAGAATTCCTCTGGTGGAGATGATCACAGCTACTGAGTCAGCCATCCGCAACAACAAAATTAAAGAGGCTGAAGCAGACCAGCTCAGAATCAAAGTTTCAGCCTACCTCAGCAATGCCAAACCACCACCTTCCAACATCAGTAGAGAGGAGAGGGATGCACTCACCACTCTTAGCAAGGACAAAAACATCATCATTCTCCCAGCAGACAAAGGAAGGTGCACAGTGATTTTGAACCAGAAAGACTATCATGAGAAAGTTATGACACTCCTTAGTGACTTAAACACTTATGAACCTCTGAAAAGAGATCCAGAAAGTCGTTACAAGAAAAAGTTAATAGATTGCCTGAAAATTTTGGAGCAGGACAAGGCTATTGACCGTTTTCTGTACCACAGACTGTACCCAGGGGAGGCCACACCTAGTCTGTATGGTTTACCTAAAATCCACAAACAAGGTGTACCTTTAAGACCCATTGTTAGTATGATTAACTCTGTCAATTACAATGTTTCCAAATATCTGGCGTCTGTACTCATCCCTTTAGTTGGCAGCTCAGAACACCACATACAGAACACCATGGACTTTGTGGACAAGGTGAGGGATGTCATCATGGAGACTGATGAAACAATGGTCTCTTTTAATGTCACATCACTCTTTACATGCATTCCTGTTGATGATGCAGTAGAGGTGGTCAGTTTAAAATTAAAATCAGACACCACTCTGAGCAGCAGGACCACACTTTCCACAAAACAACTGTGTCAACTCTTGAAACTGTGCCTGCAGTTTACCTACTTCACATATGGGGAGCAATATTATAGGCAGAAACATGGGTGTGCTATGGGGTCTCCAGTTTCTCCTATTGTTGCCAACCTGTACATGGAGGAGGTAGAAAACAGAGCCTTGACGTCCTTTACAGGGACACCACCAAGTCATTGGTTTAGGTATGTTGACGACACCTGGGTTAAAATCAAATCTCAGGAAGTCCAACATTTTACTGACCACATCAACTCTGTGGATAAATACATCAAGTTCACATGAGAAGATGTAAAAAATGGCAGGTTGGCTTTCTTGGACTGTGAGGTCTTAGTCTCTGATAGAGGACATTTGCAAACTGAGGTGTACCGCAAACCCACCCACACAGACCAGTAATTGCAGTTTGACTCCCATCACCCTTTGGAGAACAAGTTAGGAGTCATCAGGACTCTGTATCACAGAGCAGACAGCGTCCCCACTAGCTCAGGAGACAGGCAGAAGGAGAAATCCCACACAAGACAGGCTCTAGAGCAATGTGGATATCCTAACTGGGCCTTCCTGAAAGCAGAGAAGAAACCCAAACAGGACTCCAGTCAGCCA
>NW_023624403.1:0-3802 GCF_014905685.2 Nematolebias whitei | reverse complement strand
ATGCCTCTCTGGCAGTGTTACTTAATGTGCTTAAATCAAACAGATACAAGAGCCAGGCTTCTCAGTGATATTTACTCTAAAGCACTTAACATTAAATAAACCTGCAATTTTTCTAAAAGTTTCACAGCAACTTTAGTTTTTAAACGCTTTCTTAAGCCGTTATTTTCCAGAAATTCGCTATTTAAAACAGTTACTCATTAAACCAGGTCGTGTTAACAAAAAGAAAAAGGAAAACAAATGAGGAATTATCAGTCTCCCCTTCAGGAAAACTGTTATACTCCTCTTTCAACAGCAGGTGGTGGTGTAAGCTTATTTATACCAGCAGGAGTCTATGACAACTTCCTGTGGATCGTTCTGTTGACATCCGGTTGTTAGCCGCTTAGCTTAAAATTAGCATCAGCGAAACTTCGGTCAAATCAACATTTCTGAACGGATTTAAAGCTTAAACGTGGCGTTGTTTCAACAAGCACGACTTTTTTGCATGAAACATGAGTTTTGTGGGACATGTGGCAGCTCCATTTAGCGATTTTAAACACAGTGGAGGCTTCGGTTGAACCGAGACTCACTTCCGGGGTCACGTGACTGAATCAACCAATCATCAGAGACAGCAGCGGGGCGGGCCTTACGATCTGACATCAGAGGAAGTGACGACAGACACGTCACTCGTCTCTCCAGCGAATCAGAGCGTTTCAAACAGCGATTTTCGACCAATTGCTGCTCGCTATTTCAGCTAGCGTGTTAGCATTTAGCCTGAACATTCCGGTCAACTTTCGTCATTAAAACTGTCAAAATGCACTATTTTCTGTTACAAATGTGACGAATAAACTCCCAAAAGCTTACTGAGACGGCGCTCAGTTTTTAAAAACGTCTCTCCAACCATTTAAAACAACTCGTTCGAACGAATCAGAACCGAGCGAGCGAACCGGGTCTGAGCCGAACCCCCTTCTTTTTAAACAGAATCCACGTTTCTCACAGCTTATTAGCTTTGTCACACAACAGACATACATTTCAGCTTTAAAATGAAACACATTGACGTTATTTCAGCTTTCAAAACACCACAATTGAAAACTCTCTCTGAACCCCACAGCTGCAAAACGCTGCGTTTCACACAGCAATCTGCACTTTAAGCTAATTTCAGTTAAGATCAGATATGCCAACATGATAATTCAATTGTTGCACGAATAACAGTCCATTTTATGATCCCGTTACGGGCCACCAGATGTAATATGAACATATATCTATGAGATATTATTCATAAATTAAACGGATTCTTTCATTTTTCTGGACTGAATAATATCGTGCATTGAATAATTAAATGTGACGTGAGACGTTAATTTTCTTTGACCCATCAAAATGAATGCGGTCATTTATTAACAGAATCAAAGTTTAACATCAAACATTTACATTAATTTGGCAAATTGATTACAATAACAACATAGCTTAGCAAGCTTTACAATTAGGAAACCATACGGCCATGATTTCCACTTGCAGCTTTTAAACCAACAGACATTTCTGAAAATATCTGGATGATTACTGGCAGATAGAAGAGTTTTAAAGATGGGAAAATGAAGTTTAAATGGAGAGAGATGGGTGAGGGAATTTGTCTGTTATAACCAGAACAACACGCTCCTTTGGACCCAGCTTATCCCACGGTACACTTCGCAGTTGAAGATCGACTCTTTACCTTGCAGACGATAGTTCGGCCTCGGTGTAGAGTTCTCTTTCAACGCTTTCCAGCGTCTCCGTAAGGATAGCAGAGAACCGTTCGGAGTAGTGACGGTACTTCGTTCGACAGCAGTTCACCTCTGAGTGGGCTCGCATGAGCTGTGAGTTCGTCAGAGGTTCCACTCAGATGTGGAAGATTCCATAATCCCCACGAGACTCGGAACTTTGTTCTGCGTTCCAAACTGCATTCTCCGTTCTACATTCCAGCATTCTCATTCTTCATACTGAGTGGAACTAGGAAGTGTTGAACCTTTTAAAGAGGTCACTTCCGGTTCCTCTGAGAACTTCCTGATTGGTCGAAACGAACCAACAGGGGGTGGTTTTAGTGATGTAAGAGGTTATTAAAAGTCAAGGAGAAAGATTAGATTGTTTTAAGAACAGACAGAAAGATGTTTTGAAGAGCCGAGACTTTTAGGTGCCAGTTCTCCTTCTATCTATCTGAAAAAGTTAAACATGACATTTCTTTCCAGTAAACATGTTGTTGACCGAAACTTGACTTTTGACCCACTTACTCCTTCTCATTTCAGACAGAGAATCAAAATGCATAATTACTCTTGTAACAAACATTAACTTGATTTCTACTTTGAATGAGGATTAAAAATCATTTATACTGTTTCACAGTTGATTTAAAATGAGTAGTTCACTTCAACATTTAAAATGGTTTGAACTAAACACACTTTTGATTATCAAGACATTTGTAAAATAGTAATGATAATAAAAAAGAGAGTGTTCTTTCAATTGATCAGTGCAGGACACTTAGAAAGTCTCTGGATGAACTTAATTTTGTGTTTCTGGACTCAAATCAATGAAATGACGGTTCTTGTCCCAGGAAGGCCCTCAGGGCCAGATTTGACCTGAGGCTTAGTTCACTACAAATACATGGCAGACCATACAGAATGCCTTTGTTCTCACCAGACCTGCAAAAAGCAGAACAAGAACAAACATTAGCAGATTTTATGATAAAAACGTTTAAAGAGAAAGAAGTATTCAAGACCAATTTACTGCCTTCTGATTCTTTGTCTCCACAGGAAAAGTCATCAGTTCAACCCGGTGACTGGGTCTTCATTAAGGTCATCAAAAGAACAAATTGGGCCAGTCCACGTTGGGAGGGACCATACCAAGTGCTATTAACCACACCCACAGCTGTGAAAATAGCAGAAAGAACCAGTTGGATCCATCTGTCTCACTGCAAACTCCACAAGGTATTGGACTCTTAATCAACCAAGGTGTTTGAAAAAGTCTGACCACAAGGGGGCCTCATCACCTAGGGTGAGGCGTCACAAAGGTCAGTGAAGAAATCAACGCTGAGAGCAGCAATCTGCCTTGGTCCTACACCTTGAATAGGTCACTCACAGTCCAGTACATCTGTACATGATGTCACCTACTTTGGCTAGATGAATCATCGGCTGTATGATGGTTTTGGTATGTGGTTGGATTTATCATCATTTTACAGGTTCTGACGTGGAAAGAGAGAAATGATGGACCAAAACTGATGACCACGAGGACCAGATCTGGGATCCTAAACATCCCCAAGAGACCAATGCCTGGTACCGGTATGTTAAGACCAGCATCAGAAAAGTGACCACTGAAGGTTGCTATGTGTGTTCTCGTCTCCCACCTTCTTCTACTCAGGTACACCTAGAGGTGCAACCCATGAACGTCACTGAAGCAAAATGTATGGCATCCATAGGGGCCCGAGCTTTCCAAGACTCGTGTGTAACGACCAAAGATACTGACCCTGCTCATCCAGGGATCAGGAATGGCACTTGTGATTTGCTGTTCTGGGCTCAAACCAATGTGACGGTGAAGGGAGTACAAAAACCTCAGGTACCATACATCACAAACCCTAAAAATCTGAGTTTCACATGCTACATTCAGGGAAATAAGACTCACACATGTCTGAGTAATACTTGTGAAAAAGGAGGTAACTGGTTGGGAGCACTTGACAAAGCAACTCAATGTCGCAATGGATGCGCATACACCCAAGGAGAAGGGGTGCCTGCGAACATGAATGCCCCCTCAAGTGGTACGTATTTCATTCAAAATGGCTGGTGGCTCTGCGGACACAAACTATACT
>NW_023624402.1:0-3803 GCF_014905685.2 Nematolebias whitei | reverse complement strand
AGCTTGAAAACATCCGTTCAGACACATTGGCAAGCATGAAAACGTCCCTTCAGACACATTGGCAAGCTTGAAAACATTGCTTAAGACACATTGGCAAGCTTGAAAACATCCATTCAGACATATTGGAAAGTTTGAAAACATCCCTTCAGACACATTGGCACAGTTTAAACCATCTATTCAGACTCATTGACAAGCTTGAAAACATCCCATAAAGTCACATTGGCAAGCTTTAAAACATCCAATCAGACACATTTACAAGCTTGAAAACATCCCTTTGGACATAGCGGCAAGCTTGAAAACATCCCTTCATACATATTGGCAAGCATCCCTTCAGACAAACATGCAAACTTGAAAACATCTCTTTTGACATAGTGTCATGCTTCAAAATGTCCATTCAGACTCATTGACAAGCTTGAAAACATCTCTTCTGACATATTGGCAAGCTTGAAAACATCCCTTCAGTCAGATTGGCAAGTTTGAAATCATCCCTTCTGACACAGTGGCAAGCTTGAAAACATTGCTTAAGACACATTGGCAAGCATCCCTTCAGACACATTAAACTTTAAAACATCTCATTGGACATATTGGCAAGCTTGAAAACATGGCTTGATTCACACTGGCAAGCTTGAAAACATCCCTTTTGACATAGTGAAAAGCTTGAAAACATCACTTAAGACATTTTGGCAAAGCTTGAAAACATCGCTTCAGACACATTGACAAGTTTAAAAACATCCCTTCAGACATAATGTAAAGCTTGAAAACATCCGTTCAGACACATTGACAAGTTTGAAAACATCCCTTCAGACATAATGTAAAGCTTGAAAACATCCGTTCAGACACATTGGCAAGCTTGAATACATCCCTTTACACATAGTGGCAAGCTGGAAATCATCCCTTTGGACATTGTGGCAAGCTTGAAAACTTCCCTACAGTCATATTGGCAAACTTGAACAAATCCCTTCTGACAAAGTGGCAAGCTTGAAAACACCACTTTAGACATTTTGGCAAGCTTGAAAACATCCTTTCCGACCTATTGGCACAGTTTAAACCATCTATTCAGACTCCTTGACAAGCTTGAAAACATCCCATAAAGTCACATTGGCAAGCTTTAAAACATCCAATCAGACAAATTTACAAGCTTGAAAACATCCCTTTGGACATAGCGGCAAGCTTGAAAACCTCCATTCATACATATTGGCAAGCATCCCTTCAGACAAATTTGCAAACTTGAAAACATCTCTTTTGACATAGTGTCAAGCTTCAAAATGTCCATTCAGACTGTAGTGGACTAGGCCCATGTCAAAAACTAAGTCTTAGGTCAAAACTCTTGACCTTTAGAACCTTGTGGGACAGGAACTGTCATTTCATTCATTTGAACTCAGAAATACAGGTTCACCCATCCTGAGACTTTCTTTCTTGAAGATTCAAGTGAAAAGAACACTCTCTTTTTATTATCATTACTATTTTACAAATGTTGATAATCAAAATGTCTTAGTTCAAACCATTTTAGATGTTGCAGTGAACTAATCAATTTTATTAACTGAGTAATGATTTTTATTCTCATGTCAAAGCTGTTACAGAATAATTAGGCATTTTCTGATTTCTGCCTTTGAGTGAGCAAGTGTGCGTTTCCAAGGTTGGAGTCAAACGAAAAACAAGTTGTTGAACGAACTGTCATGTTTTTAGAATCCTCTCAGACGTAAATAGAGAAGTTTTGGCACCTGTTTCTGAAACGCGCCAAAGCAAAACTCTCTCTGTCTGTGAGAACATTTCTGATCTGTTTCATAACAATTCTCGCTGTCTCTAACCTCTTACGTCACAAAACACACCCCGTCTGGTCGTTTCTGACCAATGAACAAATCCCAAAAGTGAACCGGGAAAGAGTCTTTAAAATGTCAGTACTTCCTGGTCTAGTCAGTGCTAAAGTTCTGTGGGAGTTCTGTAAACTACACAGGCTCTGCTCGAGTTCTGTAAACAGTTCTGGGTCGGTTCTGATGCAGTTCTGATGGAGTGCTGTTGGAGTTCTGCTGGATACACAGTCCAACCAGTTCTGTTCATGTCTCTGCTCGGATGCTGTTTGATGTTACTGACATGACAACAAAGCTCTTCCGAGTTCCATGGGATTATAACATTTTCCACTGAGGTGAATATGTGTCGAACAGAGCCTCGCCATTACTTCGGACGAGTAACAGCCAACCTACTGAGACACTGAAAGGGTGCGTTAAACGGAATCTCACCTGAGACATCTCCAGGTAAAGGAGCCGATTTCATCACCTAAGTGTACTGTAAGGAAAAGCTGAAGAAAGCCGGAGAGTGTCGATTCTGGTGAACATTTCTCCCCTCACACACCATCTTACTCCCTCTAAACTTCTTTCCATCTTTAAACTTTTCTATCAAGTAGAAATTCTTCCAGATATTTTAGAAATGTCTGTGTAAAATGCTCACCCACATTCATGTGGGTAAAAGATCATAGTTGTACAGTTTTCATAAATGTCTGTGGTGAAGCAACGGAAAAATCATGGCCGTATGATTTTTCCTGATTGATTGCTTATGTTGTTATTTTCATAATTTGCCAAATTAATGTAAATGTTTGATGTTAAACTTTGATTCTGTAAATAAATGACCGCATTCATTTTGATGGGTCAAACGTAAATGACGTCTCACGTTTGCATTTCCTTAAATTCAATGCACGTTTTATTCAGTCCAGAAAAATGAGGAATCCGTGTTAAATGATGAATATATCCGAGCATCTGTTCATCTACAAGACTCATTGGCAAGCTTGAAAACATTGCTTAAGACACATTGGCAAGCTTGAAAGGATCCCTTCTGACACAGTGGCAAGCTTGAAAACATTGCTTAAGACACATTGGCAAGCTTGAAAACATCCCTTCTGACATAGTGGCAAGCTTGAAAACATCCCATCAGACATATTGGAAAGTTTGAAAACATCCCTTTAGACACATTGGCAAGCATGAAAACGTCCCTTCAGACACATTGTCAAGCTTAAAAACATCCCATGAAGTCACAATGGCAAGCTTGAAAACATCCCTTTAGTGGCAAGCTTGAAAACATCCCCTCAGACATATTGGAAAGTTTGAAAACATCCCTTCAGACACATTGGCAAGCATCCCTTCAGACACATTAACAAACTTTAAAACATCTCATTGGACATATTGGCAAGCTTGAAAACATTGCTTGATTCACACTGGCAAGCTTGAAAACATCCATTTGGACATTTTGGCAAAGCTTGAAAACATCGCTTCAGACACATTGAAAAGTTTGAAAACATCCCTTCAGACACGTTGGCAAGGTTGAAACATTATAATCAGACACATTGACAAGCTTGAAACATCACATAATGTCACATTGGCACACTTTAAAACATCTCTTCAGACACAATTACAAGCTTGTAAACATCCCTTTGGACATATTGCCAAGCTTGAAAACATCCCTTCAGACATATTGGAATGTTTGAAAACATTCCTTCAGACATAATGTAAAGCTTGAAAACATCCCTTCAGACACATTGGCAAGCATGAAAACGTCCCTTCAGACACATTGACAAGCTTAAAAACATCCCTATGAAGTCACATTGGCAAGCTTGAAAACATCCAATCAGACATATTTACAAGCTGGAAAACATCCCTTTGGACATACTGGCAAGCTTGAAAACATCCATTCAGTCATATTGGAAAACTTGAACAAATCCCTTCTGACATAGTGGAAAACTTGAAAACACCACTTCATACACATTGACAAGCTTGAAAACATCCCTTCAGACACATTGGCAAGCTTGAAAACAT
>NW_023624401.1:0-3804 GCF_014905685.2 Nematolebias whitei | reverse complement strand
TGTGAACCATTGCTATAGCTGTCAGGGTTGTTCTCACCTCTGAGAGACCCTGCATTTCTATAGCACATTCAGAGAGAGGTATTATCCTGTTAACACTGGCAGCGGCCGTCCTCAGCTCCTCGAACAGTTTAGCTGACATAATTGTTATGTCTGCCCCACCGTCCAAGAGTGCTTCGTGTGTGAGGACACCTTCGAGTGTTACTGACAGGTACGCCTTTTTGGCGACCCCCCTTCTGATAAAGTTACACAGAAACCTTTTGGGTTTTTCCTGACGCTTCTTCACGCGTTCAGCCTCATCTGTGTAATCTTGGTTTGTCTGAACCGTCAGCACAGCAGTAGCTGTTTCTGAGTGTTCAGCTTGCGATGACTCGTCATCGTTTGTGTGTGTGTTTACCCCCCCTTCTTCTGATGAGGGGTTGTTTGAGGCAACAACAGCAACGTCTTGGTGTGTTCCACCGACATCTGTAATGTTGTCATTCGTGCCCGCAGATGTAATAGGGATTACATTACTGCTTAGTGCTCCTGGTTGGGTTCCCGTGTCAGTGTGTTTCAAAGTTTCTAACAACCTGCGTATTTTCTCTGTCTCTTCCGAGCTCAGAGGTGTAGGGCCTTGTTTCTGGAACTTTTGTGATTTTTTCGCCTCGGTTCGTTTCGGCCGAGGTGGGGGACGGTCAGGTACGTCTTTCGGGGGTTCCTTTACGTACTGCCCCTGATGATATGGGTTCCCATATCTTTGCGTCCTACGCTCACCCCTTTTACGATAATCACGTTCATCCTCTGAAAGAGGAGCTTTTTTGTCCCAGAGTGCACCTTCAGGACGCGGTTTGTTAGTTTGAACAGACTGTTTTCTCTCAACTTTCTTAGGAGGAGGCGGCGAAGCACGCCGTCCTTCCAGTTCAAGAGGGAGGGGTTTAACCTTTACACTAGGAAACACTTCTATGGGCGTCTTAGCATGAGGGCATGCCTCAAACACATTCACAGCGCACTGTTTAATCTCACTGATGGATTTTTCTCTGAAATTTGCCATCATTTGTACTGATCGTCTAAAATCAGTGTGGAGATTTTTGCTGAAAACAAACTTAAAACCTTCCTCTTCCTCCATTCCGGTTTCATTTCTGTTACCAAAATAAGCTTGGAAGATTCTTTTGTAATAAACTCTTGGATGTTCAGTTTTATCCTGCGTGACCTTGTCTGCAGCTGGGAAACCAGCAGGTCCCGTGCAGGAGTCGTACTCTCTGATCAAAGCTTCACACAGAAGGTTGTAATCCCTTCTCGTTGCATCAGGTAGACGCTCGATGAAGGTGAACACCTCTCTGTCCGAAGTGAGCCGTATCAGACTGACCTTATCCTCAACCGTACCATTAGGATAACCTCTCAATCTGAACTCAAGATCTCTGAGGTACGCTTTTGTTCCAGATGAGCCCATCGGTCCAGGTACAAAGCGTTGTACATATTTTGAGATTTTTTGCAAATCATCCATTGAAGGAGACAGTATCAACGGTCTCTCTTGTGTGGTTGGTGGTACAAATTGGTGAAGGTCTGCCCCTACCACCCGAGATGGGGGTGGGGATGACGGAATGGAGTTAAGAGTAGGAGGTGCAAGTCGGTGCAGGTCTGTCCCTACCACCCGCGATGGGGGTGGGGGTGACCGACTGGGGCTAATATTAGGAGGTGCAAGTCGGTACAGGTCTGTCCCTACCACCCGAGATGGGGGTGGGGGTGACCGAATGGGGCTAATAGTAGGAGGTGCAACAGCATCTGTCTGGGGTGGTTGTGGCTGACCCGGACCCTGACCTTGTTCGTCTCTGAGTCCCAGACCAGCTCGCCCCACGTCAGAAATCTTGCTTGTTGCTGTGGCTAGATTCTCCTCACAAGCCTTCAGGCGATCCTGTGATGTTTGACATTCAACATGTAAATGCAGACATCGTTGGATTAATCCCTCCTTTACCACTTTGCATTCCTCCAGCTCCTTTGATGCGATCTGCAACTGTCGTTGTAGCACATCGTTGTCTGAACACACGGCTTGGTACACACGGTCTTTATCCCTAATCCTCTCCTCATATGATTGAGCCAGTAATGACAGCTCAGTCTTTGAGAGGTCCCTCTCACGCTGAACTCTTTCTGCCTCCAATGCAGATTCATTCGTCAATCCGTCACACCTCTCCTTTTCAGCTGCATATCTTTTGGATAGCATGACATTTCGTGCAACCTGATGGTCCAATTCCGCTTTGAGAAGCAGGGAAATTTTTGCTAACCGTTCACGGCTCGATTTTGTATCCTCTGACACTTTAGCTGCTTTTGCCAAACTTTGCAGTTCTTCATCTCTTTGATTATCATCAAGGTCTACTAATTGCTCTAATTGTTTACCAATAATTGAATTTGTTAAAATATGTAAAGCCGTTTGGACGGCATCTTGGGAGTGCAAGAGGTCAGTGTTTACGCCTTCGTCCGCCATTATCTGCTATTTAAAATTAAATAGTAGAATGTGTTGTTTTAGGTGGTAAGATAAAATCAGAAGAGTCTCTCCCTTCTGATATATTTACTCTTATTTAATGATCTAGCAATTAAACGTGTATTATCTCTCCAGCAATTGAGCAAACTGTTATCCCTGTGAATATTTGTATCTGTATTTTTTTTAAAAAGATTCTAACTTTTATTTTGTACCTTTTTATAAGGAATTACCAGTGATTAAAAGCGTCTTGGTAAATGCCTTTCTGCATAAATACCTGAAATACTTTTTAAATGCAAGATAACAGTGATTATTCAGCTTTGAGGAACGTTTATCAACTCAAAAATGCCTTACAGAAAGAAAATACTTTTAATTTCACTCAAAAATAACCTAAAACGAAGTGAAAACCTGTGATCTCAAGTCTCCACAGGAGGTGGCAGCATAACCTCATTTTATTGCAACCCAGACACTGTTAGTGATGTCCAGTAGGAGTCGCTATGACTTCCTGTAGCATCCGGTCATTAGCTGTTAGCTTAAAATTAGCATCGGCTAGACACGGTTAAAACCAACATTTCTGAACGGATTTTTTACTCAAACGTGGCAAACTTTTAGCGATTAGACTTCGAAGAACTAGCAGCTGATCAGAATACAGCTTTTAAAGCGTTTTTGAACTTTAAAAAGCAGATTTTATTCCCTATGAAAAACGAGTTTTCATTTCTGGGTCACGTGACTGAATCCACCAATGACAGAGCAACACGGGGTGACTGACACGTCTCTCAGCCAATGAAAGCGTCACACAGCAGCTAACTCAACCAATCACGCAGCGTTTTTCCAACTAGCATGTTACTTTTAACTGAACAAGTCCGTCAACTTTTCGCCTTTTAAACTGTCAAAATGCACCAATTTCTGTTACAAGTGTCACGAATCAAGCTCTGAGCTGCACGGAGTCGGCGCCCCGGCATTAAAAACGTCTTACAAACCATTTAAAACAAACTCGTTCGAACTTATCAAAACAAGCCGGACCAGAGTCACGTCTGGACCTCAGTTTTACAGAAGAAAGCGTTTCCACACAAACCCAGCTTTAGTTACACACAACAGACGTACAATTTCAGCTTTAAAAAGACTCAATGACTCACAATTTCAGCTTCAAAGCATCACAGCGTAAACATGCAGCGTTTTCTCCAAGCGCGCAGCTTCAGCTGCATTTCAGCACAGCAAACAATCTGCTATTTTTTCATGCCAACATGAAATATTCAATTTTTACACGAATACACAGTCCATTTATGAACACGTCACGGGCCACCAGAATGTAGATGAACAGATGCTGAGATATATTCATCAATTAAAACGGATTC
>NW_023624400.1:0-3804 GCF_014905685.2 Nematolebias whitei | reverse complement strand
CTTGCAAAAGACTTTCGCATGAATCAATGGAAGAACTCAATAGTTATTTAAATGGAAACATCTTTTGTTATGGTGATTTTAATGCTTATAACACATTATGGGGTACTAAGAATGATGGTAATGGAACAATTACTGAAGAAATAATGGAAAATAAAAATCTTGTCTGTTTAAACGATGGTAAGGGAACAAGAGTTGATATGAAAACAGGTATGGAATCAGCAACTGACCTCACAATAATATCAAATTCAATAGCAGGAATTAGTTCATGGCAGATAGTTAAAGATAGAACAATAGGAAGCGACCACTATCCCATAGTAACAGAAATAAAATTGGATATTGAAAAATATAAGACAGGTGGTTTGCAGAAATGGTGTTTTGGTAGTGCTGATTGGGAAACATTTAGACGTATAAGCGATCAGGAATTGGGAAAAATTAATGTAAATATGGAAGTTGATCAGCTAAATTTCTCTGTTTGTCATGCAATCATACAGGCTGCTGACAAATCTATAAAGAAGAAAGGAGGTAAGGGCTGTAAGAAGATTGTTCCATGGTGGACAAAGGAGTGTGATAAAGTAATCAAAAGTCAAAATAAAACTTTTAAAATGTTAAAAAGGAATCACAGCTACCAAAATCTTATTGAATACAAGAGATGTCAAGCCATTGTGAGAAGAACTATTAAAAGTGCAAAAAGGGATTATTGGAGGCATTTCTGTAATTCAGTCGGAAGAGAAACTGGGATTAATAAAGTATGGGCAATGATAAGAAGAATGAATGGAATTAAAAGAGAATATGTTTGTCCAATATTAAGCAATGGTCAAATTACAGCAGTAAAAGATGAAGAAAAGGCAGATCTGATGGTTAAAACCTTTACTAAAATACATAGTTAGGATAATATTACTTTGGAAGGGAAAAGGGGAAGAGAAGTGACAATGATAGAGAATAGAGATATAGTGGTGTATGTAGAGGATGGAAATGATCTATTAAATGTTCCTTTTACAAAATCAGAACTAAATCGAGCTCTACAGAAATTTAAGTTAACAACACCTGGGAAAGATCAGATTTGTTATTTAATGGTGAAACATCTTAGTGAATCATCTAAAGACATTCTATTGGAACTTTATAATAAAGTTTGGGAGAATGGAAAATTACCACAGGGATGGAAAGAAGCAGTGATAATACCAATACACAAGCCAGGCAAAGATGACACAAACCCAGAACATTATAGACAGATTGCATTAAATTCTAATATATGCAAAATAATGGAGAAAATGATTAATGACAGGTTGATATACTATATAGAATCAAAAGGATATATGTCACAATATCAAAGTGGTTTTAGGAGAGGTAGAAACACCATGGATTCAGTTTTAACTTTGGAATTTGAAATCAGAAAGGCCCAAGTTAAAAAAGAGAGTATTGTAGCAGTGTTTTTTGATATTGAAAAAGCGTATGATATGATGTGGAAAGAAGGTTTATTAATTAAAATTAGAAATATAGGTATTACAGGACGGATGTACAGATGGATAAAAGATTTTCTTACCTGGAGACAAATACATGTAAGGATAGGAAACCATTATTCTGAGAAACACATTGCTGAAAACGGAACTCCACAAGGGTGTATAATAAGTCCTTTATTGTTTACAATAATGATAAATGATGTGTTTCAAAATGTAGATACTGGGATGGGTTTTTCTCTTTTTGCTGATGATGGAGCAATGTGGAAGAGGGGAAGGAACTTAGAGTTTATCACAATAAAAATGCAAGAAGCTATTTCTAAAGTTGAAAAATGGTCATACAAGTGGGGATTTAGATTTCCGGTAGAAAAAACTAAGATAATGTTGTTTACAAGGGAAAAAATGGAGATGATATTAAACTAAAGTTATATAACCAAGAACTAGAAAAACTGAAGCAATTTAAATTTCTTGGGGTCTGGTTTGATGAGAGCATTACATGGAATATACACATACAGAAAGTTTTAGATAAATGCAAGAAGGTGTTAAATATCATGAGGTGTTTAACTGGAAGTGACTGGGGGGCAGATAGGAAAGCACTTAAGGCTATATACACAGGATTAATTTGATCAGTACTAGATTATGGAAGCATTGTTTATAATTCAGCAGCAGATACAACTTTACAAAAATTAGACCGTATTCAACATCAAGCATTGAGACTGTGTACAGGCGCAATGAAAACTACCCCAACAACATCACTACTGGTAGAAATGGGAGAAATACCACTCAAAATTAGAAAAGAACAACTAACTCTAAATTACTGGGCTAATCTGAGAGGTCATGGACAGAATCATCCAACACAAGAGACAGTTAAACCTTGCTGGGAAAAAGAAGTAAAATATATTAGAAGTCTTGGTTGGATTGTGAATCAGAAAACAACAGAACTCAAAATAGATCAGATCAATATAAGTCAAACAACTCCATTACCAGTAATAACACCTTGGATACTTCCAGGTGCCATGGTAGATTTTACATTATTGAAAAAAGAAATGAGAATAATGGATTAAATTTAAATTCAAATACGGTACAGAACCATGTCGATACATATTACAGCTATGTTCAAATTTACACAGATACTTCCAAGAACTTAGTAAATAAAGTAGGTGTAGCCTTCATTGTTCAAGAGTTCAACATCAAAGTTAGAAAAAGAAGTAATGATGGACTTTCAGTGTACACAGGGGAAATGCTCGCAATATTATTAGCCATTCAGTGGGTTGAAGAAACAAGACCATTGAGGTCAGTAATTTGTTCAGACTCCAGTTCATCATTAGTTTGTTTACAATATAACCATTCAGAAAGCAGGCCAGATATTTTAATAGAAATTCAACAAACACTATACAGTGTAAATATGATGGGTCAAATGATACATTTTTTATGGATACCAGCTCATTATGGTGTTACATGAAATGAAATGGCCCTGTGATGGACTTGCGACCCGTCCAGGGTGTACCCCGCCCCTCGCACAGTGATTGCTGGACATGGGCACCGGCGACCCCCGTGACCCAAAAATGGAAAAAGCGGGTAAAGATAATGGATGGATGGATGGATGAAATGAAATGGCAGATAAAGCTGCTAAGGAAGCCACTAGAAATCCATCAGTGGAATTAGTAGTTAATTTTAGTAAAACAGAAATAAAACTTTTAAGAAAACAGAAAATGAAGGATAAATGGCAAAAGATATGGGAGGAAGAAAAGAAAGGACGCTGATTCTATAAAATCCAAAAGAAAACTGGAGAAATGAGAAGTACAGGGAGGACGAGGAGAGAAGAGACAATTATTTCTCGTCTCAGATTTGGGCATACTGGGTTAAACAGCACTCTTTTTATTTTAGGAAAACACTGCAGTGATAAATGTGAATACTGTGGAACAGATGAGACAATAGAGCAAGTAATGTTACACTGCCAAAAGTATGAGGAAGAAAGACAACAGTTGATTCAAAATTTAAATAAAATTAAAGTAAAACTAGATTTAATTGATTTATTCAGAAATAACTCTAATAGTAAAATTTATCAGATAATCTTTCATTATCTTAAATTAACACAGTTATTTAAGAGGATTTAATCCTTGAGTGACATTTTGGTCCACACTCCTTACCAGTCGGTGGCGGTAATGCACCAATTTCGTTGTTTGCCAACCGCCAATAAACCTCAAAGAAGAAGAAGAAGTACTCCGTGCAAGATTATTGAAAGCCTCAGTGAGTAAATGTCCAGCGTCCACGCCACAGTTTTGTTTGTCTTCTTGGTCCTAACTTCATGCCTGTTTTACGGATTACCCATCTTGCTCGTCCCCTGCTT
>NW_023624399.1:0-3805 GCF_014905685.2 Nematolebias whitei | reverse complement strand
TTCAAGAAAGAAAAGTCTCCAGATGGCTCAAACTGTATTTCTGGATGCAGATCAATGAAATAACAGTCTCTGTCCATCTGGTCAGTTTTGACATGGGCCTAGTCCACTACAGTCCCCCCTTTGGAAATCATCGCCTGTCCATGGGGATGAATTCCAACCGTGAACTTACGCCTTCAAATGTCCTTGAGCTTGATGTAATCCAGCAAGGAAGACCAAAGTCAAAAGTAATTCAGCAAGGAAGACCAAAGTCAAAAGTAATCCAGCAAGGAAAACAAAGTCAAGGTAATTCCACAATGTTCTTGGTAATTCCATTGTGTTGATTATAATTCCATAATGTTGTTGGTAATTCCATTGTATCAATGCTTTAACCCCTTGGAAACAGAGTCTGTAATCCATTGGAAAAAGTCATATAATCCACAACGGTAAATCCACAACGATTGGAAGTGTTGATTAATCAGCATACAGAGGGGTACCCTTGGGTTGAACTGAAGATGCGGCCACTGGATGAAGAGTGGAGACCAACGTCAGGATTGCAGGTCGCCTCCAGCGAAGGTTGTCTCCAGCGACGTCCAGCCTGTGCCGTTCTGGTTCAATGTGTCATGCAATTATGTGGTTTAAGGTGGGCTTATGAAGGGGATTTTACATAAGGCCTTAAACTATATGCACCTGGTGTGTAAGCTATTGTGGTTGGGAACAGCTACAACTACCAGTTAAGGGGTGGAACATGCTGAAAAGGGTAACTACAGGGGTTTATGCCTATAGAAAAGGTTTCCAAACTATTTTTCCATTTCTAACTTGGTTTAAGTTAGCTTTACATGGTAAAATATAGTTTGGTTCAAATGTCTGTTGTCTTTTAGACGAACGACTTGAGATTGGGTGTTTGGTTTCCCCATAAATGTTTTGGAAGTCTATGGCGAGACTTATCAAAAAGAATTAGCTATCCCCCCGAATAGAATTGTTCGAGTAGGTTCGGCTTAAGCGTTGTGAGATCAATGTAGATTATGGTACTTAGGGTAGCAATAATATACATTGACTCCGCAAAGATTGCAATTTAACGAATGAACTGCATGTTGGCATGGTTAAAGGCCTCTTAGTCTCTAACTTACTACACAACAAAATTCATCCTTACCTCAGAAACAACCAAAACCAATTCACCAACGTTCCAACACCGACAAGAGTAGTGACTAAGCAACCAAAACATTGTTTCCCTGCTTCACCTCACCCTGGTTGTCAGTTTCAGTCACGCTGTCCCGTGTGAGTGGCTTCTTCGCAGACCCGCATACGCGAGGCATAATCATATCGAGGTGCGCTGCATGGCGATCCACGTCGACTCGGAGTGACGTTTGGCCCCGGAACAGGGATGCGAGTATCCCACACAATACGAGGATTATCGTCAGTAGCAGGCCTATGATTAACGTGTCCGCGCTTGACCACGCATAGGTAATTGGTTGGATCGGGTTCTTATTCTCGGACCTGAGAGACTTGAGAACTCCGTTTAACGGTTCCACATCGACGACCTTAGTACCCTCGAACCGGACCCTTCCCAAGGTTCCGGGATCTATGTCTATAGTCATGTTTTCTAGGTACTCTGAGTCGTCCAGAGTTGTTTCCCATTGTCCCGGATCGAGGTGATAGAGCGTCAAATCACCAATGTGTATGGTTGTTCCCTGGGGAACACTGATCCACATTGTTTTGTCCGGTAACATCAAAGGTCTATTTGCCCCAGGTTGGTTGTAGGCTATGATCGCCTTTCTTTGAGGAGCGTTCACTAGCCAACGAGAGCCGATTATTTCCGCTTTTGCAGCTTTAGCCAGGTGTCGAGGCGTTACGGTCGTTGAGCACTTAGAATTTTCCAGAATAGGTGTTAATCCGCATATGCCCGCGGTTTTATTCCACATAAACGGTTTGCTCGGGCACAGATAGTGTATCTCCCGAGTGAGAACACACATCTGCAGGTTTGGAGCTAGGTAAACTGAGGGGTTGTCGTCGTGGTACGCAACCATCCTTGGTGTGTCAATTTGAACATGGTTTTCGCCGTGCCAATTGCCAACATTTACGACGTCCCTGAGTCTGTATATGCCGTTTGAGGGAATTATCGGTAGGTTGACAATGAACGCCATTTCAAACGTTTTGTGATTGACGTAGATTGGGATTGCGCTACCGAGAGTGTAAGCCAGGTGTGCCTGTGTTTGCGTAACTTTTTCGTGCGTGGCGGAGCTGAGGATGTCGTTCACCATCTGTAGAGAGACTAGATACGGTGGGATCCTACCGGTGGCTAGTGTATCTACCGATGAACTGATATCTCTAAGCATGTCAGCAAAAATCCTATCCATTAGATGTGCGACAGCGTAATCCACTTCAACCTTAAGGGCTAACTCATTTACCGCATGCACGAGGGCTTTGATTTCTTGGGTGGCACCCAAGAGGGTGAAGATTACCAGGAGTGGTACCATCATTGTCCTATGGAAGCACAAAGAGATAGGTCTTAGCTTCGTAGTGGTCAAGGGTAGGTCCTGTGAATTTAAACTATGGTTAAGTTTATTATCCATTAGTTATCTTCTGCTTGGGTGACCCTTATTCCCACGAGGTCAGATTTTGTGAGATCTTTGTCTCCTAAGGAGTTATTGCACGCCTTGTGTTGTTTAATCTGGTTACGATATACCCATTTAACAGTTGGCTCTTTTTGGCCTTTACTGATTTTTATCTGGTAGACAACTGGAGACAGTTTGTCTGTTATCAGATGGGGTCCAGTCCATCTGGGCATCAGCTTACAGGCGAGAGTTCCGGTCCCGGACTCTCTTCTCCCAGTTTTGGGGGCAAACGTGTAGTACCAGACCCTGTCTCCCACTTGGAGTTCCTCGTAAGAGGCCTTTTGGTCGTAGTACGCTTTGCGTCCTTCAGCTGATTTTTCCAGGTTTTTCTGTGCGAAAGCAAAAGTGTTCTTAAGGTGTCTTTCCAAGTCTTTCATGTATTGTTGTGTGGTGTAGGCTGTTGCCATGGCAGCATCGCCTGGTTGGTACAACAGGTGCAGAGGGAGAGTCATTTGTCGACCCGTCATCATCTCGAAAGGAGCGATGCCAGTCGACGTGTGTGGAGTGGCCCTTATGGCCATGAGGACCAGAGGGAGTTTCACGTCCCAGTCCTTGTGGTTTGCGGCTACGTATTTTTTCAAAATACTCACCACAGTCCTGTTTGCTCTCTCAACCTGGCCTGAAGCCTGTGGGTGGTAGCCAATATGGAAGTTGGCTTTGACGCCTAGCGTCTTCCACAGTTCCTTCATTACTTCACCTGTGAAGTGTGTACCTTGGTCTGAGTTCACCCTAAGGGGAAGTCCAAACCTTGAAAATACATGATTCATTAACAACATAGCAGTGGTTTGTGCTGTGTCATTAGGGGCTGGTAGACATTCTACCCATTTGGTAAACGCGCAGGTTACCGTGAGAAAATATTTATTTCCTCTAGAGGTCTTAGTGAGTGGTCCGACCCAGTCAATCTGGAGGTCCGACCATGGAAATGCAATGCCTCTACTATGCAGTGGTGCTCTGTGAAGTGGTCTGGATGGTTGAAACTGGCCACAGATCAGGCACCCTTTTATGTAGTCCTTGACATCCTTTTTCATTCCAGGCCAATAAGCAATCTGTTTTAATGCTTTCAGCGTGGCATTGTCACCCTTATGTCCTGCGGACGGGAGGTCATGTGCATGGACTAACATCACCCCCCTGTGGTCATGGGGGACCACGAACACAGGTGAGGACGTCCGTCCATGAGCGAAAGTTAGGATGCCTTTAAGTAGTTTTAGCTGTTT
>NW_023624398.1:0-3805 GCF_014905685.2 Nematolebias whitei | reverse complement strand
AGGTCTTCGTCCCCGGCCCGGCTGCAGAGGTCTTCGTCCCCGGCTCGTCTGCAGAGGTCTTCGTCCCCAGCTCGTCTGCAGAGGTCTTCATCCCTGCTTCAACCCCTGGTCCGCCCCCTGGTCTGTCTGAGGTCCTCACCTGCTTAAGTCCAGGAGGGCTTAGATGGACGCCTGTACTACCCAGAGATGGACTGTCCCCTGGCCGTCCACCAGAGCGCTGGCCTGGGGGTGGATGGTTTCCTGGCCGTCCCCCTGAGTACTGGTCCTGCCCTGGATGGTCTCCTGACCGTCCACCTTGACTGTGGTTGGGGTTCCTGGATTTGGTTTTGTGTTTAGCTACCCAGGTTTTCCTGTCGGTTTTTTGTTCTTCTGGTCCTATGTGTTTCTCTGTCTTGGTTTGTCCCTCCTCCCACCCAAGTTGGATGTAGCTTGTCCTTGGGATGTCTGGAGCCATCCCTTGAGTGGCGGGTACTGTGGGGGTTTGGTCTGTTTCCAGCACTCAGTGTTTTCCCTTGTGTTCAGCCCCTGTCTCACCTGTGTCTAATGTTAATCACTGCAGGTGTCTGTCATTGTCCTAATCAGTGTGTGTGTATATATTCAGTTCACTGGTGTCTTGTCTTTGTCTCAGGATTGTCCTTCTATGGTGTTGTGTTCAGCCTTCTGTTCCGTCCATCCGATTAATTTGTGAGTAGCTGCCCTGTCAGCGTTTTGATTTTGTTTTGTTTAAATACATATATTTTTATTTATTCCTCGAGCACCCTAGTCATCCTCCTGCACGTGGGTTCAAACACTCCTGACGGCCGAACATGATAATCACAATATGCTAATTTTTTGAGAAGGACCTGTATATGAAATAGAACTGTTGGTTTGGTGACACTAGGACATTCTAGCATGCATTAAACAAGATCATCATTTTTATGTTGTTTATTTGCACAGCTTGCAAAAATGTATTCTAGACAACGCACATTGTTTTGTTGCCCACTGATATCAAGGCAGCATTGATCCATTTTGTACCTGCTTTGGCTAACAGCCAAACATGATTTAATCTGCTTGAGTAACTATTTCAAGGTTCAACGTGACTTTATTGTCATTTGTATCACTTGTGGTACATGAGGTGGAACGAAAGGTGGAACATAATCTTTGATGCATGATGATTATGCAGTTATAGACAATGTTTTATTTAATTTATTTTTTTATCAAACCCTCATGACTTCTTGTTTTTCAATTGGCAGTTGATACTGGTCCATTGGGGCTAATCTGACCCACAAAGTAGTTCCTCCTAAGAAATAACTTAAATAACTTTTATTAACATTATTACATTACATATAACATTATTACCTGCAGTGTTCCCTCAATGAGGACTGAACTAGGCAAAAGGGCCTTCTCCTACTCCGCTCCTGTTTCCTGGAATTTATTACAAAAAGATTTGAAGCTCTCGACCTTGACCTCTCTAAGTGGCTTTAAGAATCTGTTGGACTCCTGGCAGGGACCAATGCAGACATGTTCCTGTTATTAGTTTTCTACATTCGCCTTATAATCTAGCTGGGTTTTTTTTATTTATTTTATTTTAAATTTTTTTGTTACCTTTTTCTTTTAGCCATCCTATTTGTAAAAAAAAAAACAAAAAAAAAAACGCAGTATGACTTTTTATAATTAATTATTGTTGTTGCTGTTGTCCATTGTTGTTATCATTCTTTGTTGAAATCAGGTCTCTCTTGTAAATGAGTCCTCGAGGCTCAATGGGATTACCTGTCTAAATAAAGGTTGAATGAACTTATTTACTGAGCTTTCTGTGTATTGTTTTGTTCTGTGTATTTTAAACTTTTTTGACAATTTTAAATGGAATTTAAAATATATATTTTTTAGTGATTATCTCTTTAAAAAAAAAGCATATTTACTGTTATGGATTGACGACAACCATCCATAAGTAAAACATTTCATGGGCCCTCGTTCAACATATGGCTTCATGTCAGCAGTGATCCAAACACAAGGTTTTTCACATCATTTTATAATGTAAGTAAGTAAGTAAGTAAGTAAGTAATATTTATTTATATAGCACCTTTCACAGACAATGACATCACAAAGTGCTTCACAAAGTAAAAGTAAATAAAATTTAAATAAAAGCCAGTCTGAATAAATAAGTCTTAAGATCATTTTTGAAAGAGTCAATGGAATCTGAGCAGCGCAGTGACAGAGGGAGAGCGTTCCAAAGCCTGGGGGCCACCACTTGGAATGCTCTGTCTCCACGTGTTTTAAAATAAGTTCTCGGAACTATCAGCAACATTTGATTTGAAGATCTCAGAGTCCTGATGGGACATAGAGGCTTCAAAAGGTCCAGTAAATATTTGGGAGCCTGACCATGAAGTGCCCTAAAAGTTAGAACCAGAATCTTAAAATGACTCCTGAAATGCACAGGGAGCCAATGCAGGGAGGCCAGAACAGGAGTTATGTGAGCTCTTCTGTGGGTTCCAGTTAGCAGCCTCGCCGCAGCATTCTGCACAGATTGAAGGCGAGCTAGGGAAGATTTGTTCAGACCCATTAAAATGCTACTACAGTAATCTAACCGAGATGAAATGAAAGCATGAACAATCATCTCAAGTTCCTTCTGTGATACAATTCCACGTAGTTTAGAAATGTTTCTTAAGTAGAAAAAACAATTTCGAACTAGCAATTTGCAATGACTGTCCAAAGATAAAGAACTATCAAAGACAACACCTAAATTTCTGAGATTATTATTTACCAAAGGATTTAAGAATGTAAGATACTGCCTGATTACTGGGATTTTATCATCAGGGGCAATAATAAGAGTCTCAGTTTTATTTGCATTTAACTGCAGGTAGTTGTCATTCAGCCATGTTTTGATATCTAACAGACAGTTTCTGAGTTCTGTCAATTTATGGAATTCAGAGGCTCGAAAAGAACAGTATAGCTGAATATCATCAGCATACAGATGGTAGGACACATTAATGTAACGTTTCAAAATAAAACCTAAAGGGCGTAAATACAATGAAAAGAGGACTGGACCCAGAACAGAACCCTGGGGTACCCCACAAGACAGCTGTGCAACATCAGAGTGAACATTATTCATAAAAACAGTAAAAGACCTTTCAGATAAATAAGAAATAAACCAATTTAAAATGGTGCCAGAAATACCAAATAGATCTCTTAGTCTATTGATAAGAACAGTGTGATCCACTGTGTCAAAGGCTGAAGTCAAGTCCAATAAAACCAACACAGTGTAGTTTCCAGAATCAGCTGCCATCAATATGTCACTAGAAACTTTTAAAAGTGCTGTTTCTGTGGAGTGCAATTTGCGAAAACCAGATTGAAAAGAATCCATGATGTCATTTACCTCCAAGAAGCAGTTTAATTGTTGTGCTACAACCTTCTCCAGGATCTTTGATAGAAAGGGAAGTTTGGAGATAGGTCTGTAGTTTTCAGGCATCGAAGAATCCAAATTTGGCTTTTTTAGCAAAGGACAGACGATAGCAGTTTTAAAATAGTGTGGGACAGTGACAGAACAAAGAGAGGAATTTATCACTTGTACAACACTGGGGCCAATACAGGTAAAAATATCTTTAAAAAGCAACGTAGGAAGGACATCAAGGGGACTCGATGAGAGTGTCATATGACCCATTAAACCTGAGATGTCCTTAATTGAAACTGGTGTAAAAAAGGACCCCTTATCAGGGGTCAGTGACAAAGGAGCCAGTAAAAGGGAAGATGAAGGACAAATACTGGCCCTAATGCTGGAAACTTTATCAATAAAATAATTTAAAAACCGATTGCAATCTGCATACGTAAA
>NW_023624397.1:0-3805 GCF_014905685.2 Nematolebias whitei | reverse complement strand
TGTGGATATCCTAACTGGGCCTTCCTGAAAGCAGAGAAGAAACCCAAACAGGACTCCAGTCAGCCAACAGGTGAAAAGGAGGAACCCAGACCCAGACCAGTGGTCATTCCATATGTTGAGGGAGTATCAGAGAAACTGAGACGTTTATTTTCTAAACATAATGTCCCAGTGGCTTTTAAACCCCAAAATACATTACGGCAAAGACTGGTTCATCCCAAAGATCCAGTCCCCCGGCACAAACAGAGTAATGTTGTGTATGCTGTTCAGTGTCAGGAGGGCTGTGATCAGTCTTACATCGGGGAAACTAAACAACCACTGGCTAAAAGGATGGCCCAGCACAGAAGATCAACATCATCAGGCCAGGACTCTGCGGTCTACACTCATCTCCAGGCCAGCGGTCACTCTTTCAGGGATGAAGATGTGCACATCCTGGATAGAGAGGAACGATGGTTTGAGAGAGGAGTAAAGGAGGCCATCTTTGTGAAAAGAAACCGTCCATCGTTAAACAGGGGTGGAGGCCTACGTGTTCAACTGTCCCCCTCTTACAATGCTGTGATTGCTAGTATCACTCAGCCCTCTGTGAACAGTAAACAGCCATCAGTGTGCCCATGATCCATTGTTAGGCTGATGGTCCTTCTTGAGCATGTGATCAGCTGGTTTTGGTTGTCAGCAGCAAAACTGATTGATCCACTCTGAGACGGTGCTATTTAAGAGACTGAGCTGAATACAGCACCTCAGACTGAGGAAGTCTCTTGGATGAGAGACGAAACGTTTCTACATTTTTTTGTTGTTTTGCTTTGTTTTGTTTTTTTGAATGTCCAGAGGACCAGATTGAACTTTTTTAAATATTTGATGTGATAGTTGCTGGGTGTCATCTACAACAAATACTCATTACATAGCTTATGTGTATGGCATGGCATTGCATATATCCATCCATCCATCCATTATATTTTGCTTATTCTGAAGTCGGGTCACGGGGGCAGCAGCTTGAGCAGGGAGGACCAGACATCTCTCCACAGCCTCCTCTTCCAGCTCTTCTTGGAGGACTCCAAGGCATTGCCAGGCCAACCACAAGACGTAGTCTCTGCAGCATAACCTGGGTCTTCCCCGGGGTTTCCTCCCAGTTGTTTATGCCCAAAGCCCCTGGGAGCATCCTTACCAGATGCCCGAACCGCCTCATCTGGCTCCTCTTGATGTGGAGGAGCAGTGTCTCTACTCCGAGTCTCTCCCAGATAACTGAACTTACTCTAGAGGGAGAGTCCAGCTACCCTGCGGAGGAAACTCATTTTAATAGCCTGTATCTGCAACCCTGTTCTTTTGGTCACTACCCAGAGTTTGTGACCATAGGTGAGGGTAGGAATGTAGACTGACCGGTAAACAGAGAGCTTCACCTTACAGCTCAGCTGTCTCTTCACCAAAATGGACTGGCACAAAGTCCTCAATACTGCAGATGCTGCACCCGGATTAGGGCTGGGCCGGGCCATAATAATGTGTTTATTGTGCAGGCCTGGCCGGTGTCGGTGGCTTTTGATTGCGTCAGTTGACGCGCGCGGCTGACAATCCAGTTATATGGCAACATGGCTTGACATATCACCAGCAGTACATGGCCATGTGACCACACGGCCTTGAAAGAGGTAAAAAAAAAATGTTCAGTTAAGCTTCAGATAGGACTTTACTGCCAGGCAACAATCCATCAAAGCCCAAATGGACGTTCCTTCAACTGCTGCACTCAGCAGACGTGTGCGGCTGACAAACTAAACAGGTGAGATAAAAAAATATTTGACATGTCAGAGCAGGGTCTGTGTCTGAATAATGAAGAATGCAGGGATTTAATACGCGTTGATGGCCATGAAAGGACAAACACCACCTCAGCTCCGATCTTCTGCCTCCTTAGCTGCGCGCGTCTGCCGACCATTAATAACTATATAAACAGCCAAAACTTAATTAACATTGCCGGTGGGGGGGTTGGGGGGTTTGGGTTCGGACTTGTAATTACTGTTAATTCGTTGGGTCGGGTGGGGTTTGGAAGTGATGCCTACGAGCTGGGGCCAGGTCAGGTCAGATTTTTTGGGCCCGAATGCAACTCTAACAGAGACTCATGTAGTAACCAACCGTCTGTATGTGTACGGTATATGTATGGTGGTGTGTGTGTATGTGTGTGTGAGCTCAGTTTGTGAAGTTCCTGAACTTTCAGGGCTGCTAACTCAAAGACAAGGCTTCAGCCGAGCTGCAGCGCAGTTTAAAAACAAATGTTCAGTGAACGGTTTAAGGAACAGATAATCGTAATGTCTTCCTCGCTCTATACCGAAGCTTTAAATTCCAATCAATGAAGTGAAATTAAAGAGCATGTGAATGACTTTCAGTGCGAGTCGACTTGTTAGTGTGGAGCGGGGCCACGGTGACAAGAGCGTGGCAGAGACTGCTCCCTCACTTTCCTTTTCCCATTTAATTTTCCAATCCACTTCCTCCACATAGTTAGGAGAAGTGACTTTTGTTCTGGTTTGATACACCATCTAATGAGAGCTACTAAGAGCCTGTTGAAATCATTCCCTAATAACACATTTCTGAATGCTGCAACTGGAGGAAGATTTTTTTCCTCCCTCTCTATCTCGCCATTCAGGATTTAATATATTCTTTCACTCGCTTTTTTCCCCTTTCCACCCTTCCTCGTTTCCTTTCCTCCACTGTGTTCCTCCATTTTCATTAGGCGTACTTCTGCTGAAGGAAACTACTCTGTTTTAAAAATCATTTGGCTGTGATTTTACACAAGCTGTGCATTTTGCTTTCTTGCAGTTTACGGCTGCAGATATACGTCAGCAGAGGATCACAAACTGAGTCACACAAGGGTTTGAGATTTTCTATGAGTAGCTTCACCAAAATAAAATAAGCTCTTAAATCAAGAAAGAAGGCCATAGGAATTAACAAATAAGCTTGATCTGATGCTAAATTAGCAACACATCAACCACAAAGCTGTGTTATAAATTTATTTTCAAGCATGCTGTGTACTGTTAAGGAATGTGATGTTTTCTTTATTTTAAGGGCTTACATTTTTTGTTGTTCTTGTTGTTGAAGAAATGCATATTGCCCACCTAAATTCATGGAGGCTGTTGTTGTCATTATGTTCAAACCTTTGGATATGAATATATGCAATATTCAAATCTGAGGTCATGGTCCTCTGTCGGGTGGACTGCTCTCTTCGGGTTAAGGGTGAGGTTCTGCCTCAAGTGGAGGACTTTAAGTATCTCAGGGTTTTGTTCATGAGTGAGGGAAGAATGGATCTTGAGATTGACAGAGGGTGCAGCATCTGCAGTATTGAGGACTTTGTGCCAGTCCATTTTGGTGAAGAGACAGCTGAGCTGTAAGGTGAAGCTCTCTGTTTACCGGTCAGTCTACATTCCTACCCTCACCTATGGTCACAAACTCTGGGTAGTGACCAAAAGAACGGGGTTGCAGATACAGGCTATTGAAATGAGTTTCCTCCGCAGGGTAGCTGGACTCTCCCTCTAGGGTAAGTTCAGTTATCTGGGAGAGACTCGGAGTAGAGACACTGTTCCTCCACATCAAGAGGAGCCAGATGAGGCGGTTCGGGCATCTGATTAGGTCAGGCCAGGCTCCAAGTTCGGGTTAGAAATGACAGCTCTAGTCTCTGTAACACACACACAGATATCTATCTATCTATCTATCTATCTATCTATCTATCTATCTATCTATCTATCTATCTATCTATCTATCTATCTATCTATCTATCTATCTATCTATCTATCTATCTATCTATCTATCTATCTATCTATCTATCTATCTATCT
>NW_023624396.1:0-3806 GCF_014905685.2 Nematolebias whitei | reverse complement strand
GACGCCAGATATTTGGAAACATTGTAAGTGACAGAGTTAATCATACTAACAATTGGTCTTAAAGGTACACCTTGTTTGTGGATTTTAGGTAAACCATACAGACTAGGTGTGGCCTCCCCTGGGTACAGTCTGTGGTACAGAAAACGGTCAATAGCCTTGTCCTGCTCCAAAATTTTCAGGCAATCTATTAACTTTTTCTTGTAACCACTTCCTGGATCTCTTTTCAGAGGTTCATAAGTGTTTAAGTCACTAAGGAGTGTCATAACTTTCTCATGATAGTCTTTCTGGTTCAAAATCACTGTGCACCTTCCTTTGTCTGCTGGGAGAATGATGATGTGTTTGTCCTTGCTAAGAGTGGTGAGTGCATCCCTCTCCTCTCTACTGATGTTGGAAGGTGGTGGTTTGGCACTGCTGAGGCAGGCTGAAACTTTGACTCTGAGCTGTTCTGCTTCAGCCTCTAATTTTGTTGTTGCGGATGGCTGACTCAGTAGCTGTGATCATCTCCACCAGAGGAATTCTACTTGGTGCAACCGCAAAGTTCAGTCCCCTGGCAAGAATCTCTGTCTCTGGCTGGGTGAGCTGTCTGTCAGATAAATTCTTCACCCACTTTTCTGTCTCCCTGGCATGTAATTGACTACTGGAATGTTGTCCTACACTGAATGTGTTGTTATTGGAATAGTGATGGTGTTGATGGGCTATTAGTACGTTAAACTTGTTTTGTTGTCGAGTCTTGGACTTGATATGCTGTGCTAAGCGTGCCTGATCTGTACAGTCCAACACTTGCTGAAGTGTGGTCTGATCTAGACACGTTGTTAGTTTCTGTTTAATGTGCTCTTCTTTGGCCTTCAAGGCCTCAATAGTAAAATTGGTCTGTCTCACCCGTTCATTCAGCAGCTGGGTCTGTGCCTTCTGAAGGATCTTGCTTGCCCGGTGCCCGCTGACCGAAGATTTTAGTTCCAGGCTCTTGGGAATGATGCCACTTTGTCGACATCTGAGGTTGAATCGCAAATGGTTCCTGTAGTCTGCCCTCTTCCTTGCTGTTTTCTCAAACTCTCTAACTAGTTTGAGGCAATCCTGGCCAAAGTGGTTCAAAATATCCTGATGCATGCTCAATAATCCAGGTAGAAAAATCTAAAAAAGTTAAATCTGGTCCTCTGGACATTAAAAAAAAAAAAACACAAAACAAAGCAAATCAACAAAAAAATGTAGAAACGAGAGACTTCCTCAGTCTGAGGAGCTGTATTCAGCTCAGTCTCTTAAATAGCACCGTCTCAGAGTGGATCAACCAGTTTTGCTGCTGACAACCAAAACCAGCTGATCACATGCTCAAGAAGGACCATCAGCAAATTGAGGTGTACTGCAAACCCACCCTCACAGACCAGTATTTGCAGTTTGACTCCCATCACCCTTTGGAGCACAAGTTAGGAGTCATCAGGACTCTGTATCACATAGCAAACAGCGTCCCCACTAACTCAGGAGCCAGGCAGAAGGAGAAATCCCACACAAGACAGGCTCTAGAGCAATGTGGATATCCTAACTGGGCCTTCCTGAAAGCAGAGAAGAAACCCAAACAGGACTCCAGTCAGCCAACAGGTGAAAAGGAGGAACCCAGACCCAGACCAGTGGTCATTCCATATGTTGAGGGAGTATCAGAGAAACTGAGACGTTCGTTTTCTAAACATAACATCCCAGTGGCTTTTAAACCCCAAAATACATTACGGCAAAGACTGGTTCATCCCAAAGATCCAGTCCCCCGGCACAAACAGAGCAATGTTGTGTATGCTGTTCAGTGTCAGGAGGGCTGTGATCAGTCTTACATCGGGGAAACAAAACAGCCACTGGCCAAAAGGATGGCCCAGCACAGAAGATCAACATCATCAGGCCAGGACTCTGCGGTCTACACTCATCTCCAGGCCAGCGGTCACTCTTTCAGGGATGAAGATGTTCACATCCTGGACAGAGAGGAACGATGGTTTGAGAGAGGAGTAAAGGAGGCCATCTTTGTGAAAAGAAATCGTCCATCGTTAAACAGGGGTGGAGGCCTCCGGGTTCAACTGTACCCCTCTTACAATGCTGTGATTGCTAGTATCACTCAGCCCTCTGTGAACAGTAAACAGCCATCAGTGTGCTAATGATCCATTGTTAGGCTGATGGTCCTTCTTGAGCATGTGATCAGCTAGTTTTGGTTGTCAGCAGCAAAACTGGTTGATCCACTCTGAGACGGTGCTATTTAAGAGAATGAGCTGAATACAGCACCTCAGACTGAGGAAGTTTCTCGGATGAGAGACGAAACATTTCTACATTTTTTTGTTGATTTGCTTTGTTTTGTGTTTTTTTTTTTGAATGTCCAGAGGACCAGATTTAACTTTTTTAGATTTAATGTAAATAATTTAGTTAAAAACTCTACCTGTACTTGATCATCTAACAGCCATTTTCTTGTGTGTTATTCATAGGCCATAGAAAGCGCAAATCAACAAGTGCAGCAGAGAGCTTTGTTTCTGCACATACAGAACAAGAAGAGATGAACCGGAAGCAGAGAGAGGAACACTTCCATTTTATTTGTGAGGATGCCAAAAAAGCAAGGCAAGAAGAAGCTGCGGAGAGGCAACGCCAAGCTGCAGCAGCGAGGAAGCAGGAGAAATCAATTAGGAGGGAGGAGATGGCCTTGAGGAGAGAGGAAGCAGATCTTCGCAGAGAGGAAGCAGCACAGTGAAGGCAGGAGGCTGAACAGAGTGCTGCTTTCAATTAGGCACTCCTTGGGGTGCTGGAATCCATTGCCCGTTCCATGGCAAACAGACATGTTTAAAAATATTTAGCGTAGATCATAGTTGATATATAGAAATGTAGATCCTGCAAGGTAAGCCCACAAATAGCCAAACATGTAGCTTGTTAAGTTTGCATATATAATTAGTGTATAATTATTTTTTTTTGTACAGGTCTTTATTTCTAATAAAAGAAACATTTTCAAGTCTTGAGCTTCCATCTGATCATCAAAAGTGAAGTGCTTACAAGTGTTTTTTTTACGTCCATAGTGTAGATAAGTGAAGTAATTGTTTTTTACCTGTAACAATGCTGGTGAAGATTCTCAGTTATCCTTGACACGGAAAGATAAAAACAAAACCACAGGACTTTTTTTAAAACTGAAGACGTTTCGCTAATCATCCGAGGAGCACTCACAATTCCATGAAAAAAAAAGGAATATGGGATTAAAGTTATAAAGCTGTGGTGTTCTGTAAGCTTGCTGGAGATTGATCTGCATGTGTCAGTCTCCATAATACAAGCTTATGGCACACCACAGCTTTATAACTTGAATCACACTCCTCGTTTCATTAAATTGAGAAAGAGCCTCGGATGAAAAGTGATACATCTTCAGTTACAAATAAAGTCCAGTTTTTTTATTTATGTATTTTTTTGGTTTTATCTGTAATGAGTACTGAAAAACGTAACCATAATACAGAATGTCCATGTGTTGTAAATGAACATTGTAGTGGAGTTAAAAAGGTGTAGGAATTGTGTAATCTACGTTTACAATCATCCTCATTCAGGAGGTTTTCAGTCATTGCATGTCAAACACCTCGGCCATGATGTCCATCTTGTGGATCCAGCAGCTTCTGCATCTTTTTCGACCAAGGTCAAAAATTCTCTCCACGACTTTCACTGTGGTACAAAGGGGCACTAACTTAATATTGCTTAACAGCACTTCAATCATGAAGATAATTTGCGACAGCTTAATTTAAAGAGCTGCGTGGTAAGCATACGCTCTGAAAGAGTTGTTAAATATCAAATCAAATGTAGGTTATTATGTA
>NW_023624395.1:0-3807 GCF_014905685.2 Nematolebias whitei | reverse complement strand
CAGTAATAAGATCTAAGATGTGAACTAAGAAAAACATCAACTAAACACTAGTAGCATAAAAACATTAGGCCAACCCAAGTGCACCCTAGCTCAAGGTCCAACCTGATACACTGGGAATATTTTTCCAAAAGTCTTGGAAATCATCCATCCATTATCTTTTACCCGCTTTTTCCTTTTTGGGTCGCAGGGGTCACTGGTGCCCATGTCCAGCCATCACTGTGTGAGAGGTGGGGTACACCCTGGACAAGTCTCCAGTCCATCACAGGGCCACATAGAGACAAACAAGACAAACAACCATTCACTCTCTCACTCACACCTAGGGACAATTTAGGGTTACCAATCAACCTAACATGCATGTTTTTGGTCTGAGGGAGGAAACGGGAGTACCCAGAGAAAACCCATGCATGCACAGAGAGAACATGCAAACTCCACCCAGAAAGGCCCCTGGACTGGGATTTGAACCAAGGACCTGCTCGCTGAGAGACAGCAGTTGCACCACCGTGCTGCCCCTGTTTGAGAATAAACATGAGAGCACAACTGAGTAGCTTTTTTTGGTAAAAGTACCTTATATTTGAGCTTTAAACTGTATAAGTCTTGTGAGAATTTCATCAATTAAAAGACAATATTTCAGATGATTTTTTAAACATTAATTTTTAACTAGTTTAGGAATTTGTTAATGAGATTATGTGGTTCTCCGTTATGACATTTAAATGGTAGGCACTGCTTGTATAAGTGAATGAGGAAACGACCAAGAAACACTTCTAGATCCACAACAACTTGATATATAGTGGGGAAAAAATGTCATTTTTCTGGGCCACCCCTGTGTGAGCACTGGTCCCCGTCTGGCCACCCCTATGATCGCCACTGCTTATTTATTGTGGCCACTTTTAAAGAAAATCAGTGTACAAAGGTAGCTAGGTGTGAGTAATATATATATATATATATATATATTATAAACAACAATTGGTGTGTTGCACATTTAGCAGTTAACCTTATTTTCCGGTGTAAAGTAATATTTAATGACGATGTTTTCCTTTGGAAACCCGAGATGCCTTTCTCACCACAAGATGGCGCCTCAAAAGGTCCACAGAGCAGACGAGACATTTTCAAGAAAAATGTACTCAATTTATTAAAAACTGAAAGGCTAAAAGCACAGGCCTCCCTTCCATCTGTGCAAAAATGTTTACAACACACAACAACCGTGATTAAAAAACGCTCAAACATTCGTGTGTGTAGCGAAATCACGACTCGTACTCACCGCAGGACACTCCGAAAACGGTTAAAAGCAGGACCAACATCCTGAGCGCGCGGAGCGATACTTCCAGTTGTTTCAATCACAAAACATGTTTAACTCACGACGACTGACTGTGCAACGAACCACCTACTACTTGGCTAGATCTTAAGTTGTCGAAACTGAGCTTTTCAAGTCTATTATAGAAGACTATCCGCCCGAATCAAAACACCGGCGGGCGAGGTCGAGACATGACCGAGCCACTCACAGGGTTGCCAGATAATTAGAAAGAACGAAAAAACGAAATATCGTACTACCGCTTTAATGTGATCGGGGGGCTGGGGCGGGTTAGAATGAGATGTGATTCTATGTCATATAAGCTTCGCCCTTTAAGGCCTTCGCTTTAGTGGGTTTATCCCGTTATGCAGAGCATAAGCACTGAAAAAAATTAGTCCACGCCCACCTGCTGTGTGGGCCCTACCCGGTCCGTATAAATTACGTTAAGAGCGGGAAATCGGCTCCCATTTTTTCTTCAGCGAGCTAATATAGCACTGTCAGAAGAACAAAGAAGATAAGTTGTGTAAATGACCAACCTTGTGAAGGATGCTGGGCCCGGCAGTCGACCTCCGGTCGTCCGGTGAGTTCTCCTCCCCGAGGAGAAGATGACAGCAGTCTTATTCCAAGGTAAGCGTCGTGGAACATTTCCCAGTGACAGGTCACTACACGCTGGACAACGCCATCTTGTGTTTTTTCCTCTTATCGCCGACCCTCGGGGCGAACCGGATGGTTCCTCCGGGGCAAGGTGTGCTCAGCTGCAGCCCCCGCTGCTCATTCCCTCCCGGGGAGCGTAGTGTAGGTGGAGGGGGGCTGAGTGAATGCTCACCCCATCCCACCTCGTTTCGCATCGGCGATCACACCGCTCCCGGCCGACAGCGCCCTCAGGGGTTGCCCGGCGGAACCCGGGAGGAGGCTGACATGAAGGGACCCCCTTTTTCTACGTCCCTCGCCTTTTCCCGCCAGTTCGGATGATCGGCGGAAAGGTTATTTTTCACTGACGTGTTTTTCCAGGCAGCCGCAGTTAGCAACAACGTGCGCTGCTAGCATATAGCATGTCCAAGGGACTGAAGGCCGCAGACCTGCCTTGGAGACAAAGAACTCCTTCTGTAAGGCAACTGACGCTATTCCTCGGTTCCCTCCCCTGGAGCCAAGCCTCGCGGAAGCTTCCGGAGCGAAGCTGTCCAGGTCGGAGCAGCGTCCCGTCCCTCCGGAGGAACCAGACGGCGACCAAAGCTCTCCAATCGAGCCCACCGACGTGTTTTCAGGCAACCGCAGTTAGCAACAACATGCGCTGCTAGCATTTAGCATGTCGAAAAGGCTGAGACCTCAGACCTGCCGGAGGAGACTAAGAGCTCCCTGTGTAGATCGGCAGACGCCATCCTCAACATGTGCGCCGCTCCCTCGGGTTGCCTGTCGAGGATTGTAGCATGGATGACGGTAATCCAACGTTCCATCTGGCTCCGTCACTCTCCATTGCTGCCGGAAAAGCTGCACAAAGACCGGATGGAGGGCCCCATCTCATCGGACGCGCTGTTCGGAAGCAGCTTGACGTCCATGCTGACGAATTCGAAGCAGTCGGAGGAGACGTCGGAAGCTGTACGCCATCTCATCTAGCCGCGCGGCTCATTCCGTCCTCCAGCCCGCTGGAGAGATCGTCAAAAGCAGAGGCAGAGACATCGACGCTCCACGGCAGCAGCAGCTTCGTCTCGCCCAGCTCCACCACCAGCCCCGCCCGCCAGAGACCACCCCTCCTCAGTCCGGCAGCCTGCACTTCAGCGTTTTCCCCAGAGATCGCCTGCAGACGGCGCTCGGAGCAAACAAACCGCAGAGCTCACGGGGGAGAAGTTTTAAGAAATGACGGTCTGCGGAGGATGTGTGTATAAATGACACAGGAATTGAATAAATGATTTTTCAAAGATCAAAACGCCTGTTTTTAGCCAGTCTGTAAGCTCGGATGAGCTCACAGCCGCTACACACACACCCTCCACTCATAAAGAGCCGGTGTCCTTAAATAAAGGTTTTTTAAATCCACCGCCGCTCCCTCACATGCCCAGACGCTCACGTGACACCACGGTAAGCGAAATAACTTGTTGTCAATCAGACCCGCACGATCACCTCCCAACGGTGTTTACGCGCTCCCGAGCGAGACAAGCAGCCTCCATCCAACGGCACTGTGTCGATGATGCACGCACAGCTGCCCGGCGCTCACCGGCCCACATCGGGATAAATGTGGGACCGCAGGCCGGGTCCGGTGGAGGTCCCTGCTCTCAGCGAAAACAACACACGCCTCTCCTGTATGAACGCGAGTGGCCGTCATCCACCGCGTCCCAGCGATCAGCAGCTCACGGCGGCATAAGCGTGAGACAGCTGAATGAATCCAATGACGGGCCCCGCCCTCAGCGAGAGCGGCGCGCGTCCCTCCAGAGGAAACGTGCGCTCCCGCGAGGCTCACAACCTTCACTTCATCAGCTGACACACGCCTCGCCTCAGCACACACCGCCCCGCCCGGACATGAAGGT
>NW_023624394.1:0-3807 GCF_014905685.2 Nematolebias whitei | reverse complement strand
AAGGTTAACGATGCAGCTAAGCGTACTAATGCACACAATCCCACAGAGTCCTGAGGGATATGTGTCAGTAAACGTCTACCACCACAATAATAATACAGGTCAGCGCGAGCCACCTTACCCACACGAGTGTTGTCAGAGACATTTTGTTGCGTGATATTACACCATTCATTCTGAATTTGTCCTAAGGCAACTTTTTTGTTTGCAGTTGAGGTGTAATTAAAACAGTAATAGTCAAATCGTTCTACCGGAGCAAACGAGCCTAATTTGGTTATATTAGAAATAATTGGGAATAGCTGAGCTAATGTAGTGCAATTCTTAGTATATTTTCTCATAGTCAAACTTAACATGCAATGAAATCCCCAAACATCCTCTAGGTGTAATGGAGCTGGCTGGGTGTACAAATTTGGTCTAGCTGCAGCACAAGCTACACACTCAGACAAAGAAGCCTGTCTAGCAGCCTCAGCGAGCCAAGCTAACCAAATGTTAGAGTCAGTATAACCAGTGGACATAGCAATCACATCCACAGGGGTTAAGCTGGTATAGTCAACACTATCAATTCGCATAGGCATTGGAAACGATGACTCCTGGGTCGGAGGAGGAGTAGGATCTTGGGCTGGCAACTCTGTAAGAGCAAGTTGTAACACCCGGAAAGGGTCCTTGCCAGTGACATCTGCGGCTACAAGCACATAAATGGGTTCCGTCACCAAGGTGTAGATCATCTCACGCTTTGTGCTGGTTAACTTATTCCAAGTTCGAACATACTCAAAGGACAATAACAAGTGTCTGTTATTTTTTGCCAAGGTGGCATGTGCCCTCCACCAATCTCTGTAATTAGTCAGATGTCCAGACATATCAGGTTTCCATGATCCCGAATACAACGTGACATAATTCCACTCAGGACACCAGAAACATTTGGATGGATTGGGACATGGACAAATATAAAAGGCTGCATTCGCAATACGGTAATCCGTACAATAAAACATGTCACAGATTGGCAGGCTTAGGGTCGTGGTGGTGTCTTTGGGATACTCTACTTTCAGCACCGGAAGGCCATACGCATCTTTCATGACTGTGTGTGGTGTCACACTCCTTCTTACCCTGCCTGTTTCACCAGTCTGCTCACACTCTGGTAAACCGGGAATGATGCAGAAATATTCAAAAGAGAAAATGAGTGACAACACTATGGATGACAAGGCACCTATCCCTATCACAACGTACTTTGATGACCACCACATTTTGATCTTGTAAACTGAAACCGTACTCAATTAATGAAGATGTCTCGCACAGCAACCTCCACAGCAGACAGCCAGTCAAGCCGTTCCTTTAACACAAAATGAATACAAAATAACACTCTGTTAATATACTGCTTATAATTGATTATAGATATTTCTTTTTAACGTTACAAACTGAATATACTTAACACTTTCAAGCTAAGTAAATAAATGGATGCACTCTAAATCAAGACTGCAATTAAAAAAATAAGAGACAAATGGTTAGTACACATGTCATACAATATTGTTACAATCACAAGTACTCAGGGCATACCCTGGGGTGCTCAGAGACCGATCCTCCTATGTCTCCGAGTGTTCTTCATGAAGTGTGAGACTCTAAGATGTCGTGTTTTTGTCGTATCTAGGTGTCTGTACTAAATGTGGATTTTCCAGCACCCAGTGACCCATTCAAACAAAGTCCTTCAGGGCCCGCACGCAACTTTACCAGGCTGCTTCGGTCTACAAGACATGAATGTCCAGTTTTACGACTTTAGATGGTTTCTGCCAGCTCCCTCGCTCTTCCTGGCTCTGAGGCAGGCGCACACTGGCTCCAGTGGTACCAAACGTCCCCCTTTCCTCTGAGGCGGACTGCGTGGGACGTTCTCTCTGTAACCTGATAAGGGCCCGTCCACCTGGGCTCCTGCCACTTCCTTTTAATGACCCTCAGCAAGACCCACTCCGCGGTGGGGAGACCAGGTTCCTCTGGTCTTTCTGTTAGGCTCTGTTTGTGGTGAACCTGCTGAGTAAAGTTAGACACTAATGCTTTTAACTCATCAAAGTATACCTTATGGTCCATTTTACGGTCCTCCTCACTGGTCAGTGAGCATACGGTTGGTCCTAGAAAGGGTCTTCCTGTAGTTAACTCATAGGGAGAAAAGCCAGTTCCATTATTAACAGAAGTTCTCACGCTCATTAGAGCAATTGGTAAAGCATCAACCCAGTTCAATTTAGTCTGTGCACAGATTTTGCCCAATTTTTGTTTTATGTTCTGGTTCATCCTTTCTACCTTCCCTTGAGATTGAGGATGATACACGGTTCCAAAAGCATGTTTTAGGCCTAACATTTTTTCCACAGCCTGCAGATCTGTGTTTTTAAAATGTGTGCCATTGTCTGATCTTATTTTTGTTGGAAAACCGTGTCTGGGGATGTAATGGTTAATCAGAAACTTCACCACTGTTTTGCTGTCTTCTCTTCTTGCAGGTATGGCTTCTGGCCACCCTGTAAATGCGTCAACACACATCAATACATATCTGAACCCTTTAACAGGTTCCAACATATCAGTGTAATCTAGAATCACCTCCTGTCCCGGTCGGTGCAGGAGAGGAAAATAACCTCGTTCAGGTTTTACTGTAGGCCGAATGTTGTACTTTAAACAAACAGTACAGGTGTCAACATATGCTGTTACCATATCTTTTAGATGCGGGTGTGACCATTGTCGAAGATTTCTTAACATTTGTCTGCATCCCACGTGTGCTAATCCATGTGCTTCCTGAAACACTGCCTGTTTTAAAGTCATAGGCAAGATCCACTTCTGATTCGGTCCTACCCACACTTTAAATTCACCTATTTTCTGACCTCCTCTGTTAAACCATAATGTTTTTTCCTCTGGGGAGGCTGTCGCTTGAGCCTCTGCCACAGTTTTCTCATCCCACTCATTCACTTTCTGACATTCCTCTTCCACTGTCACCATCTGGACTCTTGGCAAATAGCCAGCAGCTATCTTGGCTGCTCTGTCAGCTTGCCTGTTTCCTTCCGCTGTGTCTGATTGTGTAACATCATGACCTTTGCACTTCACAACCGCCACTTTTGCTGGCCACATCAAACTGTCAGCTAAATCCTTAATGAGTTCCTCATGTTTAATTGGTTTGTTACCTGCTGTTCGAAAACCTGCTCTTTTCCACTGTGGTAATTGTACATGAATTACACCATACACATATGCTGAGTCTGTGTACACTGTAACCTCTTTTCCTTTGCTCAATTTCAAAGCCTCAACGACTGCCTGAATTTCAGCTTTTTGAGCTGACTGATGACCTTCTAGCTGCCCTGAGCTCAGTACCTCATACTCAACACCATTCTGCTGTACCACAGCAAATCCTGATCTCAAAGACCCATCCTCACACCTGAAGCAGCAACCATCTGTGTAAAGTACATTTGAATGTGGTATGAGTTCAGTCTGTAAATCAGGTCTAATGCGTTCCTCCATGTACACTTTTTGCACACAATCATGTGCCTGTGTTGTTTGCATACCATCTGCCATGTTTATGCCTTCATGCAGGAATAATAAATTCGGTTCTGATAGGATGTTGCTCATGCGTCTTTGCTTTAAGGATGTCATTGTAAAGAGCTCAGAATTAACATAAGCTACTATGTTGTGTGTCGTTAGTATGTGTAATGGGTGTCCCATGACGATATGTGCTGTTTTTGAAACAATCCTTGCCAGACCTGCTGCTGCCTGTGTACATGTTGGATGACGCTTCTCAGTACCATCCAACATCACACTTGCGTACATCAACACCTGTCTACCACCCCCCTTTTT
>NW_023624393.1:0-3808 GCF_014905685.2 Nematolebias whitei | reverse complement strand
CCAGACTCAGTCCACTGCTTCCGCAGGTCCCCCAAGGTCTGGAATCGGCCCTTCTCCACAATCCTCCTCAGGGTCCGGTCACCTCTTCTCGTTGTGCAGCGTTTTCTGCCACACTTTTCCCTTCCCACAGACTTCCCACTGAGGTGCCTTGATACAGCACTCTGGGAACAGCCTATTGGTTCAGCAGTTTCTTTCTGTGTCTTACCCTCTTGCTTGAGGGTGTCAATGATGGCCTTCTGGACAGCAGTCAGGTCAGCAGTCTTACCCATGATTGTGGTTTTGAGTAATGAACAAGACTGGGAGTTTTTAAAAGCCTCAGGAATCTTTTGCAGGTGTTTAGAGTTACGTCGTTGATTCAGATGGTTAGGTTAATAGCTTGTACAGAGAAACTTTTCATGATATGCTCATTTTTTGGGACAGGCATTTTGGGTTTTCATGAGCTGTATGCCATAATCATCAGTATTAAAACAATTAAAGACCTGAAATATTTCAGTTGGTGTGCAATGAATCTGAAATATATGAAAGTTTCATTTTTATCATTACATTATGGAAAATAATGACCTTTATCACAATATGCTAATTTTTTGAGAAGGACCTGTATACATATATGTATATACTGTACAGTATATATATATATATATATATATATATATATATATATATATACTGTACAGTATATGCATCACACACACATTGTATTTAATATAAATATTTGAACACTGCAACATTGTCAGACTAGAACAATCAGTTTGTTTTGATTCTGAGTCCCTCTTTACTCCACTCCTTAGTGGATGCATCTGTACTGAAAATATTCCATAACACAAGTTCATCTTTTGTGTATTACAACATTTGTTCTATTGAATTATTAGTTTTTTCAGGAAGGCGTGCACACAAGTCAAACACAGACTGGTCTCCTGCACTGAAGCTGACAGACACACTGACTCTGAGAACATCAGCAGCAGAGGAACAGCAGGTAATGACACAAGCAACAGGCACAATAATTCCAAGATATTCAAATAAATCTAAGATAAAAATTACTCAAATCAATATAAAATTGAACATATATCTTTGTGAATGAGTAAAAATGTTAGAAACTGTATTGTCTTATTTGAGAGTTTGTGATGCAAACATGACAATGTTTACTAATCTTTTTTTTTTAAGGTACAGACGAGTGAAGGACCGAGTTCAATCCAAAGAAAAACTCCAGTGTGAGGACTTTCCTAGGAATCTGTTCCAGTTTGTTTAAAGTCAGAAACTCCACTGGTCTCCATCAGTCCTTGTTGAAGAGTGTTGTTGATCTGGTATTTATTCTGTAGCCCACTATGATCAGCTGCATGGAGTCATTTTCATTAAAAGACATCAAATCACCCACAGTTCTCATCTTGTATCACTTTCAACTGTGTTGAATTTCTAATTATAGGCTTTGACTTAGAACTGTGTCAGTCTCCTCCTGGAGGAGGAACATAGAGCAACATGCATGTTTTTATGTTTTGTACATGTCATTAAAACACTAAACTGGTAAGCTGTTAAAGAACAATCACTAGAGCTAGGTTTATTTATGTGCAGTAGAATAATGTCTAGTAGAGGAGACATTACAATGAAACTATTTCTCAGTACTGGAGATTAAACAGAGGATCTTCATTATTGAAATAAAGAAGGTGAAACTTGGTGCAACTGTTTCATTCAAACTAAAGATAAACATACGCACATTTAGGAATGCATGTTTCACAACCACATGTTCTCAAAAGCAGATTAATTTATAGAAATGATGTTTTCACTCATTTGTTGCTGTGGTACACAACTGCACAACTTCTGGACCAAGTGGAGTTTCATCTTCTGGGAGAACCTCACACAGAAATACAACAAAGGAGGAAAACTATTAAAATCTGTTCTTGTTTCAGGGTTTTAAAACATTTAACAAATGGATTAAAAGGAGTTACCAAATTGTAACTTTTCATCAATGTGGAAGAAAAACAGTATATTTTATAATTTTAATATCATTTAATGTATTATCTTTGTTAATTCTTCATTTCAACTGCCACCTCATGAGGAAACAGGAACCTGCAACAGAAAAACATGTTTACTGTCACAAAATAGCTTAAGCAGAAACCAGTTTTGCCTAAAAGAACTTGTTTGTCCCACCTTGTATTGTTCCAGTAAGCCCTTAAGGCACATGACTCATGAAGAGTGAAATTTTTGAATGCCCTGTGCGTGCGAAGGACTGTATAAATGGAATATTCACTGATGTGTTCTTCAGAACTTCTTGAGCCTTAAGCCGTGCTGTTCTCCCTTTGCAAAGGAAATAATAAATCTGCTGTGTGTTGCTTATAACTAAGATCTCAAGTCTCATTTACAAAGTTTATCTATAAAATAAACTTCACAATTTGGCGTCACGAACAGGATCCTTTGTTGGTTTGTCCACTTCGATTGGAAGCCAGGACATGGCTGATCACCGGAAATCAACAGATTTTTCCTCCAACCTCCAGTAGGACATTAGAGAGGGAGGGCGTCCTGTCTCTCCATCGAGGGGGATCGACCTCAACAGGATACGGACTGAGACTGAGATACAAAAGGTAAAGAAAATGTTTCGTAAAAAATAAATATTGAGTAGATTTGTAAATATACAAATCAAGGTAGGTGTTCATTGAGAACGCTGAGGTAGGATTGTGAAAACAATCTGAGGTAGATTTATTAATTTAAATTGAGGTAGGTGTTCATTGAGAACGCTGAGGTAGGATTGTAAAAACAATCTGAGGTAGATTTATTAATTTAAATTGAGGTAGGTGTTAATTATAACGACACTGAGAAATAATGGGTTCAGGAAATAGTAAGGATGAGGAATATATTCCTTGTGGTCCAGAGGCAGACCGGATGCATAGATTACATGGTGATTCTTGTCTCAGCTTTGTTTCACAGTGGCATAATAAATTTAATTTCCCAAGAAATGGTTCGTTTGACCCAGAAGAAATCCAAAAACTAGAAGAACATTTATTACGTCAAAAACAAAAAATGTGCAGCATGAAGATGGTTCCACAAGCCACACTCGTAGCGATGCATAACCATGAACAGGCATTTAAATTATGGAAAAACTAGGCTAAATCCCTATCACAAAAAACAGCATCTAAAACTTATCAGATGACCCAGAAAATTGAAAAGGCGACCAAAGAGGCTCTAAAAAATGAGACAATTCCACAAAAACAAAAAACTAAGACAGGAAAAGCTTCACTGTTGGCCAAATTAACTACTACTCCTTCTCTCTCTCATGTACCGGAGTCCAGTGGATCTCTGCCTCCCACGACGCCCCTCTACCCCTCCCTGACCGGCCTCAACACCCCCCCCCCCCCCCCACCTTACGCACCACCTGCTCCAGGCAAGAAAAAGAAAAAAAGAGAACCAACAGCAGATCCTACATCATGTCTGATGACTACTCCAGTGTGGGCGCTGGATTCAGATGATGACTACCAAGGACACCGTTTCGTGGATGACGATTGGTCACCCATAATACCACCACCACCAGTTCTCGAAACAAAGGATGAGGACAAAGGAAAAACATCTATACAGACCAGACAACAACAGCTGAAAAAAAGAACCTTGAAACCCAGGCAGCAGAAATAAAACAACAGATCGATGCCCTCAAACAAGCAAGTTAAAAAAAAAAGAAGGCTGCTGCCAACCATCTGTCAGATTCAGAGGACGAGACCGAAGATGAGACAGACAACCCCAACCACGTCCACACCAACCCCATGATGGAGGTGGGAGGACCAACCGGCCCTCAGCTGGTGTACAGGGCCTGGCCCAAGACCTGTCT
>NW_023624392.1:0-3809 GCF_014905685.2 Nematolebias whitei | reverse complement strand
TAAGGTGGAAGTTCATCTGGACCTGCAGATTTTTTAGGATCAAGATCTTTTAACAGTTTATTGACCTCACTGACTGAGAATGGAGAAAAAGAGAAGGTGTGATTAACTGAGGATTGACTTGTAGGAGGGATTTGATTTGTAGAAGTTTGGTTATTAGGGGAAGTGGCTGATCTTCCATTAGTAACTGTGTCAAATAAAGAACTAGAAGCAACAAAATGTTTGTTGAGACAGTTCAGGATCTCGTGCTTATTTGACACAGGAACAGAGTTAACGAGAAATTGTGATGGGAGGTCAAATGATTGGGTGGTGCCTGAGAGAGATTTGATGGTTTTCCAGAATCTGTTAGGGTCATTTTGATTTTAGGAGGTCTGAGATAAGAAATAGTTGCGTTTTGCTGCTTTGACAGCAGTTGTACATTTATTCCTCATCTGTTGAAAACTCAACCAATCAGTGTCTGAGTCAGATTTTCTCACTGTGGCCCAAAGATGGTCTCTCCTGTGCAGGAGGTCAGCTAGCTCTGGAGTAAACCAGGGGCTGTCTCGTCCCTTTATTCTGAATTGACGAAAATGAGCATGTTTGTTCACAAAATAAATTAAACTATTATGAAAATAGTTCCAAGCGGAATTCACGTCATCAGTTAACAGAATACGATGCCAGTCAAAGTGAGACAGATCCCAGAGGAATGACTGTTCACGAAAATGTTTCAGATCCCTTTTTTGAATTAATCTGGGCTTAGAAGGTGGAAGTTTAATATCTCTCAAAGCAGCTGTCACACAATGATCACTCAAAATATCAGCGAATACACCTGTACCAGGGAATTTGTAAGGCATATTAGTTAGAAATAGGTCTAAGATGGAGGATTTTTCAGGACGGTTTTTGTTTAATCTAGTGGGAGAGTCAATCAATTAGGTAAGACTGAAAGACAGGCAACATTCCTTGAATTTATCACAGAGGGGGGTCGACTTACACCAATCAATGTTGAGGTCTCCAGCCAAAAGGATCTCTTTGAATTTTAAATTACCAAGAAATTCTATCAGGGCAGACAGAGCCTCAGGTGTTGCTGAAGGTGGGCGGTAACAACAGACTACAGATAAGATCTGGCCTCCATTCAAGGTGATGTCTACAGATAAAGCTTCAAACTGGTTTGGAATTGTTTTAGAAGACACAGGACTAGCAACCAAAGAATCTCTGATGTAAACAGCGACTCCCCCCCCCCCTTTTTTTGACGATCACAGCGGTAGATGTTAAATCCATTGATTGCCAGGTCATTATTCATTACACATTTGTTGAACCAGGTTTCAGAGATGAATATAACATCTACCCCAGAAGAACTGACCAGAATTTTTAAAGCATCAAGTTTTTTCAGAAGGCTACGAGCGTTTACATGCAAAAAATGAAGCCCAGACACGTTCTTAAAGTCATTTGGTGTGCTGTAATTAGTGGGGGTCCAGGGTTGGGTTGAATCCCTGAGAGCAGTAACAACATTATTATCAGACATTTTCTTGGGTTTTTTGTGTGACTGATGTGTAATTACAGGAGTTAACAGTGTGACAATTAGCCCCCATAATCGAACCATGAGAAACATAAATGAAGACGTGATCATTCAGAACCCAAAAACAGTTAAAGTTGTAGTGATGGGCAGATTCAGGTGTATTAACATCATTCAGTGACTCCAGATAATCTGAAGACTGAAAATAGTGACAATAATATGAATGATGCAGAAAAGTTTCAGACCATAAAACGCCACAGTTCAAATGGGCAAACAAACCCGACGAGGTGGCCCAATTGCAGTTTGAGTTGGGCTGAGGGGGGCTCCGCCCCCCCAGTGAAGATGGATGGAAGGATGGATGGATGCTCCCATGGGAAACAGAAGCTGGGTCCAGAATCAACAGGCCGAAACAGAAACAGATAATTTGCAGCAAATAGCAGAGCGAGCTGCCAGAAAATCTTCCTGAAGTGAAAGGCATGATCCAAGCTTGTTTCAGATCAACAGGGGCCAACAGCGTGATCCAGAATAAAATTAATTATTATCCAAGTGAGTTTGGATGGAGGCCTGAGCAAATCCGATACAAACTCCGAACTTCTCTCGAGCACCACGTAGCCCTGCTCCTTCACGCTGCTCCCCCACACTGTTCCTCCGCTTCTCTGCACGTCACCTCTTCACCCGACAGCACGAGAGGCACCCCCGGTGAAAAACGAGACTGACCGGTGAAAAACGAGACTGACCGGAGAGGCTCAGGCTGAAGTCGACACTGGTCCGGTCCGATTCTGCTCCAGTCCGGCTCCGGCGCTCCACAGCACGAGAGAGAGAGACGAAGGGGCTGAAGATGTCTCTGGCCCGGTTCTGCTCTGGTCCGGTGGCGCAGTTCTGCTCCGGTCCGGCGGCGCTTCAAAGCACCGGAGCGTCTCCTCCAGGTGAAAACAGCAATTCCACGGAGGTGGACAGTCCTTCAGTAAAAGTAACGGGCTACTCACTGAAGCTGAGACCGGCTCTGTTGAAGATGAAATCCCCCACAGCCACCTCGGTTCGGTTCTGGTCCAATTCGAGGGTCACAGGTACACCTCCTCCACACCTATGAAGACACCACGAGGGCCAGTCCAACAGAAAACCAGCGAAATAGCACCTGGCGATTTTTGTCGGAACCAGGTAGAACCACAAAGGTCCAGACAAGAGTTTGTTGAGGTCCAGAGAGAGAGAGAGAAAAAACACCGGACCTTCGTGCGACGACTCCCCAGCTCGAGGGGTCACCTGGCCGGCAGGGTGCGCTCAGAGTGACCGGTGGGGTGGGAGCGGCCGGTCCTGGACCAAAATATATATTTGGACGGTCCCGTCCGGCTCTCTGAGTCACTGAACACCGAATTCGGTTGGAAGGAGGACCAACTTTAGTCCGGTTCGAAAAAAACGGGTCAGTTTGATGATAAAAGACTGCAGAGAAGCCGGAGGGAGCTGCCGTCCATCAGCTCACCGGAAGTGAAGGCAAACAGAACACCAAAGGAATTGACTGCAATGAGAGACAGACATGATCATCCAGAACTGCGTCATCTTGGACCTGCTCACCGCCTCACAAGTCAGAGTCAGAGTCAGAGTTTCTTTATTGTCATTCGCACCTCATGTGGTACATGTGGTGGAGCGAAATTATGTACACGGGGTCCCAGTTACATCCAACAATAAAATGTATAAGAAAAACAGTAATAAGATCTAAGATATGAACTAAGAAAAACATCAACTAAATATACACTAAGCACTCATAACATAAAACATTGAACATCAGCACAAACATGAACATGAGTCTGTGAGCAGATGTGCACGCATGAACACATCAACATTGAAACAGATCAGCAGCAACATGAAACAGATCAGCAGCAACATGATATGGTTTTTCACAGTGATTATTCTAGTTAGAGATTCATGAGTCTAACAGCCTCAGGGTAGAAGCTGTTCCTCAGTCTAGTGGTTCTACACTTAATGCTCCTTAACCTCCTTCCTGAGGGGAGTGGGGCAAAAAGTGTGTGTGCTGGGTGGGGTCCTTCATGATGCAGGTGGCCCTCTTCCTGCATCTGGAGGTGTAGATGTCTGTGATGGTGGGGAGACTGATTCCAACAGATTTCTGTGCAGCCTTCACCACTCTCTGCAAAGCTTTTCTTTCTGCAGCTGTGCAGCCTCCATGCCACACGTTGATGCTGGAGCACAGGATGCTCTCCACTGCACACCTGTAGAAGGAGGTGAGGACTGAGCTTCCCAGACCAGCTCGCCTCAGCCATCTGAGGAAGTAGAGTCTCTGATGAGCTTTCTTGATCAGGCTGGTGGT
>NW_023624391.1:0-3810 GCF_014905685.2 Nematolebias whitei | reverse complement strand
TGGCCCTGTGATGGACTTGCGACCCGTCCAGGGTGTACCCCGCCCCTCGCACAGTGATTGCTGGACATGGGCACCAGCGACCCCCGTGACCCAAAATGGAATAAGCGGGTAAAGATAATGGATGGATGGATGGATTCATTAAGACTCTGGGCCATGGCGTCTTGGTGGTCAGTGGTGTGGTCTTGTAATCTTGAGGTTGCGGGTTCAAGCCTAGGTTGCATCAGGAAGGGCAACCGGTGTAAAACAACTGCCAAATATTTCATGCAAGCTTGATTTGCAGTGAATGGGGCAGCCAAAAGAAACATTCAGTAAGACTCATGTCTACTTTAATTTAACTTTTTTGTATTCATCAAAAAGAAGCACTGTCAAAAATAGCAATTGTTTCTTATAGAAAACATAATAAAGCTGTTATAAAATGTTGCTTTTAATTTTCACTTTATGTTCACTACAAAAATAAGTCATGTCGTGTGGAATAACTTTTAGATTCTCTTACCACATAACGTCAAACTATTGCCTCTAGCTATTTTCCTGGTACTGACTGAAAGAAAAAAAAAAACATAGAAAACATTATTTCTTTGAGGTCAGTTTGTCTTTAATCTTCATTATAGGTAAAACAGTGAAGTGGTTACAAATATTCTTAATAGTCCACCACCATGATCAAGTTTAAAACATCTGAAGAATTGTTGAAAGAGACCTAGTGTTATTGTTAAAAGAACATGGTGCATTGGGATTTTTTAAACTAAGAAACTGATCTAATTTAGCAATGGTATTTTTCACTTGTTAAATGAATTATTGTGTCTTAGACTTTTATTAAAGAGTGTTTTGAAAAAAAACCCAAAAAAAAACCAACCATGGCTCTTAAATGTTAATAACTACTGACTCAACTACCTCTTATTTTGGCCAGCAGCAAACTGGAGTGATTGCTTTTTTATCTCTTTTTATGAGCAAATAGTTTGAATATGTAGACGTACCATATATACAATCCTATGTGTATAAGTATAAATTAACATCTTTCAATTTGTTAGAGAACTAAAATATGCTGCAATACCACCAACAAGGAAAGGACAAAGGCTTGAAAGCTTGACATTTCTATACAGCATCTTCACTGTTCGTAGAACTGTGATGTTAAGTGACAACTTCTGTTGTCTGAACAAAAAAAATCTGAGCTTGTTCTTGTCATCTGCTGAAGTTGCATTTCCAGTTTGGTGGTGTCAGCTCTGAGGGCTTAAATATCCACTGGCACTGAGGTCTTGCCTTTCCTCAACTTGTTGAATTCCCATCCATCCATCCATCCATCCATCCATTATCTTTACCCGTTTATTCCATTTTGGGTCACGGGGGTCGCTGGTGCCCATGTCCAGCAATCACTGTGCGAGGGGTGGGGTACACCCTGGACGGGTCGCGAGTCCATCACAGGGCCACATAGAGACAAACGAGACAAACAACCATTCACTCTCTCACTCACACCTAGGGACAATTTAGAGTTACCAATCAGCCTAGCATGCATGTTTTTGGACTGTGGGAGAAAACCGGAGCACCTGGAGAAAACCCATGCATGCACGGAGAGAACATGCAAACTCCACCCAGAAAGGCCCCTGGACCGGGGTTTGAACCAAGGACCTGCTCGCTGAGAGGCAGCAGCTCTACCAGTTGCGCCACCGTGCTGCCGCTTGTTGAATTCCCATTTTACCAAATTAACAGTAATATCAAAATGGAGCAATGTGTTTTCATTGTACTGTTTTGATGCTACTGTTGTTCTACTTTCATTTTTATCACTATTGCCTTTTTTCTGTTGTTAGGTAACCATCACATTTTCTTGCTGATTAGTTTTTGACATGTGTTAGCGAGTTAGTTTTTGGTCACATTGTATTTTGAAGTATCACAGTACCTTAGCCCTGTGATTGTCCTCTACTCTTGATTGTCCCTTCTTCTATGAATTTGGGACATCCTCAATGTTTCTATACCCTACTGCAGCCATTTAAATAAGGTTATCTACGTATGATTTGCCTCACTGCACCTTACACTGTGTTATTATGTGTCGGAGTGTCTCAGGGACATCTTTTCACATTCCGAATCTTGTGTCCTATTTAGAGTGATGCACCATGGCTTCTAGTGCTCTTGTACTGCCATGATTAGTGTATCTGTGGTGTCCTTCAGCTCATTGGTAGAATGTCTAGCTATCAGCCACTTCCTCAGTCTTCAAGTAGTCATGCCATGCAGGGGGTTGTTGTTCTCGTATGATTTCTCCTTTTCATTATCTTCCACATTGGTCTTTTGTTGCCAATTAAATTATATAACTCTAAATAGTTAAATGAGAGTACTGGTAATTATACAATTAACACATTCCTCTTATACGCATAAAAGTAAATTAAGGCTGACATTTAAAACAGTATTAAAGTTCATTTAAAACAGACATGTTGAAATTTGTTTAGAGAAGCAAGAAAAAATGCAATTTAGATTATCCTTTCTGTTCTCATTTTACATATCTGTAAACTCAGCAGAAAAAAGCAACCCAAGTATTGCACACTTCAACACCCCGTTAGTTGGTCAGGATTTGACCTAGAATCAATGCCTGAACAGTTATGGTGTCAAGATTCTGGTGGACTGGTTGAAGTAAATGGACTGTACTTATATAGCACCTTTATAACTTATCAAGACACTCAAAGTGCTTTACAACACTTTGTGTGCCCTCATTTACCCATTCACCTTTGGCAGCTAGAACAGCTTCAACTCTTATGAGAAGGCTGTCCACAATGTTTAGAAGTGTGTTTATGGAGATTTTTAACAAGTCTTCCAGAAGTGCATTTGTGAGGTCACATACTGATGTTGGACGAGAAGGCCTGGCTCTCAGTCTCCACTCTAATTCATCCCAAAGGTTTTCTATCGGGTTGAGGTCAGGACTCTATGCAGGCCAGTCAAGTTCATCCACACCAGACTCTGCCATCCATGTCTTTATGGAACTTGCTTTGTGCACTGTTCCACAGTCAGAGGAAGGAGCCAGCTAGAAACTGTTCCTACAAAGTTGGGAGCATGGACTTGTCCAAAATGTCTTGGTATGCTGAAGCAGTCAGAGTTCCTTTCACTGGAACTAAGGGTCCAAGCCCAGCTCCTGAAAAACAACCCCACACCTTAATCCCCCTCCACCAAACTTTACACTTGGCGCAATGCAGTCAGATGAGTACCGTTCTCCTGGCAACCGCCAAACCCAGACTCATCCATCACATTGCCAGATGGATAAGCACAATTTGTCACTCCAGAGAATGTGCCTCCACTGCTCTAGAGTCCAGTTGCAGTGTGCTTTACACCACTGCATCCAATGCTTTGCATTGCACTTGGTGATGCTTGACCATGGAAACCATGAATCTCTCTGTGCACTGTTCTTGAGCTATTCTGAAGGCCACATGAAGTTTTGAGGTCTGTAGTGATTGACTCTGCAGAAAGTTGGTGACCTCTTCGCACTATGCGCTTCAGCATCTGCTGACCTCGCTCCATCATTTTACGTGGCCTACCACGTCGTGGCTGAGTTGCTGTCATTCCCAAAAACTTCCATTTTCTTATAATACAGTTGACTGTGGAATATTTAGGAGTGAGGAAATTTCACGACTGGATTTTTTGCATAGGTGGCATCCTATCACAGTTCCACACTGGAATTCAGTGAGCTCGTGAGAGCGACCCATTCTTAAACAAATGTTTGCAAAAACAGTCTGCATGCCTAGGTGCTTCATTTTATACACTTGTGGCCATGGAAGTGATTTTACACCTGATTCTGATTATTTGGATGGGTTAGCAAATACTTTTGGTAATGTAGCG
>NW_023624390.1:718-3811 GCF_014905685.2 Nematolebias whitei | reverse complement strand
TAATGAATATACTACTACATTATATTTATACAATGAAGATGTGCCGCCATCTACTGGACCTTTAATGTAAAATCACATTACAACATCCATCCATTCTCTTTACAGCTTCTTCTGTTTGTTTTCACTTCAAACTCACTTCCAAATAACATAAAGTGCTTGTTCAAGACATAAAATACAGATTTAAATAAGCACTTCATGTTTTTTTTTAAGTCAGCTTGAAAACAAACAAACAAAAAAAAAACACTACAACAAACTCAATGATTTGGTGTTTTTGACTGGAAATCTTTACAGTAAAAGTACATGAGCTGCTTAAACCAAACATGTTCCACCTGCCAAAACCCAAATGTTAACTTGGGACAAAATCAGTCGATAACATGCATGTTTTTGGTCTGTGGGAGGAAACCAGAGTACCTGGAGAAAATATGATTAACAGGTTAGTAGAAAAGTTATATGTACTCATCTACATGTAGTTGAGCAATTACATAATAATAACGATAATAACAAGATAAAATGAATATAATAGAATGTTAGAATAATGAAATGAATAAATAATACCTATATAATTACAATAACAAGTGAAAAAAAAGAAAAAGAAAAAAAGACTAAAATAAAAAAAAAAAACAATGATTAAATACTTTTATACTGCGATTTTTTTCTACTATAAATAAATAAATACAGCAAGTCTTTTTCTACACGCACGAATAAAGTGCGGTGATGTGAATCGTGTTGTTTCTCACCAAGATTAGCAGGCTGTTGTGAGCTGCTCGGTGAGGGGGATGGCGCAGGGGCAGAAGAAGACGGGACGCTTGGCGGGTCTGAAACGGCATTTTCTGCCGAATCTTCACAGGGCGGAACATATTCTGGATCAAAATAAAGTGATAAACAGAAGCAGCGTTAGCATTGAGCAAAGTAGCATCGATGCTAACCAAAGGCGCACTTCATGGCCAATAGCATCAGCCTCTTTTATTTGTTCAAAATATGCTCAAAACTGATGGCATTAATAACTTAAAATATGCTTAAATTTAGAATAAACTCACCGTCTTCCATCATGGATTCCAGCCGAGCCGTGGCTGTGTCCAGGCTACTCACTCTCCCATTGCTGGCAGGGCGATTACCGTAGATGGCATCCATTACATCAAACCACTTCCAACTTCGTCGGTTGGAACCGCTCCTGCCATTATAGTCTTTTACCATGCGGTAGTCACTTTTCAGTTTTTTCAGTTTTTCACGGCATTGCTTCGGTGTACGATGGTACCCCTGCAAAATCATCCGCTCTGACAATTCTTTAAAAACCTTTTCATTGCGAGTCGATCCATCCAGCTCCCTCTGAACATTTTCCTCGCCCACCAAGCACAAAAACGCCTGCACTTCTGTGTTGGTCCATGGTGTTGACATTATAAAAATAAAAATAATTGTTGTGTCCTGCAGATCCTGCGACTGAGAGTTTTAGCGGGCTGGAGAGAAAATGGCAGTTTGTGGAAAGTTTTCAGTTTCAGTGACTCCGCCCCCGACCAATCAGTGACTGACAGTGTTCTGACGTCACGTTTTTGTACCTCTTCGTACCGGTTAGAACCACAGAGCCAAGGGTACTGAAAATAGTAACAGGTGCTAAGTACCGGTACTAATGGAAAAGCCTCAGAACCGGGCCAAGTAGGGTCGAGTCGGTCCGTACCGGTACTAATGGAAAAGGGGCATAACTGTGATCATCTCCACCAAAGGAATTCTACTTGGTGCAACCGCAAAGTTCAGTCCCCTGGCAAGAATCTCTGTCTCTGGCTGGGTGAGCTGTCTGTCAGATAAATTCTTCACCCACTTTTCTGTCTCCCTGGCATGTAATTGACTACTGGAGTGTTGTCCTACACTGAATGTGTTGTTATTGGAATAGTGATGGTGTTGATGAGCTATTAGTACGTTAAACTTGTTTTGTTGTCGAGTCTTGGACTTGACATGCTGTGCTAAGCGTGCCTGATCTGTACAGTCCAACAAAGGAGGCCATCTTTGTGATTTGAAACCGTCCATCGTTAAACAGGGGTGGAGGCCTCCGGGTTCAACTGTCCCCCTCTTACAATGCTGTGATTGCTAGTATCACTCAACCCTCTGTGAATAGTAAACAGCCATCAGTGTGCTAATGATCCATTGTTAGGCTGATGGTCCTTCTTGAGCATGTGATCAGCTGGTTTTGGTTGTCAGCAGCAAACTGGTTGATCCACTCTGAGAAGGTGCTATTTAAGAGACTGAGCTGAAAACAGCACCTCAGACTGAAGAAGTCTCTTGGATGAGAGACGAAACGTTTCTATATTTTTTTGCTTTGTTTTGTTTTTTGTTTTTTTGAATGTCCAGAGGACCAGATTTAACTTTTTTGGAATATTTTAAGTGGTTTTACTGTGATATATACTTACACCGAATGTCATAATAACTTCTTTAACTAAAATCAGTTAAATAATTTTTTTTACCCAGCCCTGGTGGACGATACCCGAGTCAAAATCCAAGCTAAGGAAGTAGAAGTGTTCACCAGACATGCAGGGTCTGATGGCGCTCTGATAAGCACTTTGGTAACAGTTCCTGTTTTAAATGTGCTATACAAATAAATCTGACTTGACTCTGGCACTGTGCCAGATCACTGGTGTACCTGCGAATAAAAATAAATAGAGTTCACCAAGAGATGTAACAGACGTGTCTCTGGATCTAACAGAGGTGCAGCTTACACTCCCAACCACACTAGATAGACCTACTAACCAGTCAGAAGAAGTGTGGTGCCTGGCCTTGGGTCTTGGTAAAACTGTGATTCAGATCCAGCAGTGGTTCTGTGTGCTGTTGAATGTCTCTGTTTCCTGGGCTGCTTTAATGTACGGGCTGACCTGGGCTGAAGTCCAGGGGCCTACAGCTTTGGGGGGCCTGTTGTTTTGAGGTCACGTGATGAGCTGAAATACATTGTTTTGTAACTTGTCAGGTTTTCTGTCAATCATTTCAGATGCATGTTTGTGGTGCTGATCCAAATAAAAAGTGACCCATGTGGGCTCACTGGCCATGAGCTGATCAATCAGAATGTGTGTTGCTACAATGGAGGCGTGTCCCTCAATGATTGACTGACAG
>NW_023624390.1:0-618 GCF_014905685.2 Nematolebias whitei | reverse complement strand
GAGGCGTGGCCCCCGCAGGTGATGCTACAGTATATTAGCTGGAGAGGAGCAGACAGGTGGAGCTGGGGAGAAGGGAGGAGCACAGGAGGAGCAGAGAGACGAGCAGGCAATGAGACAAATCTGATGACTTTTATAACAGTGACCCACGGGAGCGTGCACAGCCTGTCTCTGTATAATTTGCTGTTTCTGTTGCTTTAGTTTTTGGAAATAAACAATATTAACACTAAAATAGGTATATTTGAACAAAACTCTAGCAAAGGTGTGTCTCTGATTAACTTGTCTTTTTTTTGTCCAAAACCCTCCAAATGTTCTCTCTGTGAAGGAGTCAGTTCTATGTCGTATAAGCTTCGCCCTTTAAGGCCTTCGCTTTAGTGGGTTTATCCCGTTATGCAGAGCATAAGCACTGAAAAAAAAAATTTGTCCACGCCCACCTGCTGTGTGGGCCCCACCCGGTCCGTATAAATTACGTTAAGAGCGGGAAATCGGCTCCCATTTTTTCTTCAGCGAGCTAATATAGCACTGTCAGAAGAACAAAGAAGATAAATTGTGTAAATGACCAACCTTTGTGAAGGATGCTTGGCCCGGCAGTCGACCTCCGGTCGTCCGGTGAGTTCTCCT
>NW_023624389.1:791-3811 GCF_014905685.2 Nematolebias whitei | reverse complement strand
TAAAATGTCCTCTTACCGGGGAACTGTATAACCAGCCTGTGGATGTTACAAAATTTTTTTCTAAATATTATCAAGATCTATATAAGGAAGAAAAACAGCTAGATAAGGATGAAAAAATGTAACGCTTTAAAAGCTGATTAATTATGTTGTGGGATTTCTATTCCACCAAATTAATATAAACAGTGTGCTGTAAAACGCTTTATTCTGTTTATACTACATATTGGTGGCCCGTAACGTGCTCATAAATGGACTGTGTATGCGTGTAATAATTGAATATTACGTGTTGGCAAAAAAAAATAAATAAATAACAGAGTGTAGCTGTGTTGAACGCAGCTGTGCTGAAACGCAGCTGAAGCTGCGCCGCTTGGAGCTAAACGCTGCATGTTTACGCTGGGATGTGTTGAAGCTGAACTTGTGAGTCATTGAGTTTTTAAAGCTGAAATTGTACGTCTGTTATGTGTAACTAAAGCTGGGTTTGTGTGGAAACGCTTTATTCTGTTTAAACTGGTCCGAATGGACAGAGGTTCTGTTGGGTCCGGCTCGGTTCTGAAAAAGTTCGAACGAGTTGTTTAAATAGCTAGAAAGACGTTTTTGAGACCGGGGCGCCGACTCCGTGCAGCTGGGAGCTTATTGATTACATTTTTAACAGGAAAAAGTGCATTTTGACAGTTTAAAAGACGAAAAAGTTGACGGACTTGTTCAGATAAATCTAACATGCTAGCTGGGGAAAACGCTGCGTGATTGGTTGAATTAGCTGCCGTGGAACGCTCTCATTGGCTGAGAGACGTGTCAGTCAGTGACCCGGAAATGAAAACTCGTTTTCTTAGGGAAATAAAATCTGCTTTTTAAAGTTCAAAAACGCTTTAAAAGTTGATTCTGATCCACTGCTCCGTGTCTTCGAAGCATAATTGTTGAAATTTCGCCACGTTTGAGTTTAAAATCCGTCATTAAATGATGTTTTTGAACAACGCTAGCGATGCTAATTTTAAGCTAACAGCTAACGACCGGATGAGTGACGTGTCACGTCACTTCCTCCATGTCGGAAATGAGCTCGGTTGCAACTGGAGCCTTCGCTGTGCTTAAAATCACTAAATAAAACTTGCCACATGTCCCTAAAACTCATGTTTCATGCAAAAAAGTTGTGCTTGTTGAAAGAACGCCACATTTATGCTTCAATACCGTTCAGAAATGTTGATTTTAACTGAGTTTAGCCGAAGCTAACTTTAAGCTAAGCGGCTAACAACAGGATGTCAACCGAACGTCACAGGAAGTCGTCATAGACTCCTGCTGGTAGAAAGCTAAATACTGCCCCCTCCTGGGAAACTTGAGATCACAGTTTCACTTCAGTTTTAGGTATTTTTAGTGAAATTAAACGTTTTTTTTTTTCTTCTGTAAGGCATTTTTGAGTTAATAAACGTTCCTCAAAGCTGAATAATCACTGTTATCTTGCATTTAAAAAGTGATGGGTATTTATGCAGACAGGCATTTACCAAACAAATTTTTATTCACTGGTAATTCCTTAAGAAAAGGTACAAAATAAAAATTAGAAACTTTAAAAAAAAAAAAAAAGATACAGTTACAAATATTCACAGAGTTGATAAAGTTGACTCATTTGCTTGAAAGATAATACACGTTTAATTGCAAAATCACTAAATAAGAGTAAACTTATCTAAAAAGAAACTTTTCTGTTTAAGTTACCACCTAAAAATACATCTTCCTATTTAATTTTAAATAGAGGATGAGACAGGAGGACAGGAGTAATAACAGTTTTTCTGAAGAAAGACTGATTAATCCTGACACATCATCAATTTTTCTTTTTCTTTTCACCACTTGGTTCTATGAGTAACTGTTAAATAGCAAATTTCTGGAACAGAACGGTTTAAAAAGTGTCTTTAAACTGATTTGCTGTGAGACTTTTTAGAAAAATTGCAGGTTTATTAAAAATTCAGTGCTTTAGAGTAAAATACACTAAAAAGAGCTTGGTAACTAGTATCTGTTAAGAAATAAGCACATGACAAGTAACACTGCAAAGAAGCATTTACTTAAGAATATTCATGAATTGGGGTAAAGCCTACAAATAGGTACCCACATTTGAATAAGTTGACTTATAACAGTACCTTTGTGTAAACCCAAAGCTAAAATAGTGTGAAAACTCAATGACAACTTGAATACAAATATTTACCTGTAAAATATCTGAAGCTTGCAACTGTTTTTAACAGATAAAGTGCTACACAGTGAAAAACATGACAGGTGTGTTAGAAAAAGACTTTGATCCTTATGGGATGAAGGGCTGTTTAGAATATGCGTTAGCGCTGCTGACAGCATCCTTACATCCATATAGACAGGAACAGGCGGACAGCATGAACCCAAAAGAGTTAGTGGACAATCTGATGGAGGTTGCAGAGAGTGTGACCTCTACAGAAATAACAATGTCAAGCTATGAAAAGCTGGCTACAATGGCAATGTTGCTGAAAGAATCTTACTTTGCATTAAGACAGGATCACGTCGTGACACTGTCACAAGTTTCCCGCTGCGAAGGCAAAATAGATGTGCTTAAAAAAGATCTGCACAAACGCGAAGTGCATAAAGACATATTACTGGAAGAAGTTATGCGTTTACGAAGTGAATGTCAAACTTCACAGGAACGCTTAAAAGCATGTGAGGAAAAACTAAGAGCAGCAACAAATAAAAGTTCTGACGTGGGGCGAGGTTGTCTGGAATCCAGAGAAGACCTTGAACAGTGTCGGGATAATCCACCAAAACCTCCAAAAATCTTTTACAGACCTCCTGCTCGTAATCCACCCTCACCTAAAGTGGTAGGAACAGACCTGAACAGGTCTCCTCCACAAAACATGCAACAGAGTGCATGGAAACTTCCTCTTTCAATGGATGTTCTGCTAAAACTCTCAAAATATGTACAACGCTTTGTTTCTGGACCGATGGGTTCAACTGGAACAAAAGCGTACCTGAAATATCTCGAATTCAGATTGAAGGATTATCCTAATGCTACGGTTGAGGAT
>NW_023624389.1:0-691 GCF_014905685.2 Nematolebias whitei | reverse complement strand
TCCAAGCTTATTTTGGTTACAGAAATGAAACCGGAATGGAGGAAGGAAAAAATTTTAAATATGTTTTCAGCAAAAATCTCCACACTGACGTACGCATGTCAGTACAAATTATGGCAAATTTCAGAGAAAAATCCATAAATGAGATTAAACAGTGTGCTGTGAATGTGTTCGAGGCACGTTCTCATGCTAAGACGCCCATAGAGGTGTTTCCTGGTATAAAGGTTAAACCCCACTCCCTAGAAATGGAAGGAAGGCGTGCGACGCCACCTCCTCCTAAAACAGGCGAGAAAAGGCAGTATTTTCAAACTAAAAAAACCACGTAATGAAGATGCACGCTGGGACAAAAAGGCTCCTCTTTCAGAGGATGGACGTGATCATCGTAAATGGGACATGCGTAGGACGCAAAGATATGGGATCCAAGAGGACCCATATTATCAGGGGAAATCCGGAAAGGAACCCCCAAAAGACGTACCTAGCCGCCTCCCACCTCGGACGAAACGTCCCGAGGCGAAAAAATCACAAAGGTCCCAGGAACAAGGCCCTAAACCTCTGAGCTCGGAAGAGACAGAGGAAATACAAAGGTTTTTAGAAACTTTGATACACGCTGAAATGGGAATCCAACCAGGAGCACTATGTAGTGATGCGATCGCTACTAACTCTAAAGGCGCGAATGACAACATTACAGATGTCG
>NW_023624388.1:0-3811 GCF_014905685.2 Nematolebias whitei | reverse complement strand
TGGTATGGTATGGTATGGTATGAAGTTTATTCATTTTAAAAAAAGTACAAAACAATTCCATAACAATATATAAAAAAGATACAAAAGATTTAAAATGAAAGGCAGCAGAAAGAAGAAAAAATCTTATTATATCTGCCCCTTTTTTCAAACAATTATTTCAGACATATTAATTTTCAAGTAACAGAACAAAATGAATAACTTTCTAATTTTTCTAATTCTAATAAAAAACACACACTAAGCTACTTCATATATACTTTTTTAACAATCTAGATTTGATCTTTTTCTTAAATGTACACATTGACTTGACATTTTTTACATCACTCTCTAGACCATTCCACAATCCAACTCCTTGGATTGAGGTAGACCTTCCCTTCAGACTAGTTCTGAATTTTGGTTTGACAAATATCTCTATCCCCTTAAGATTGTAACAACTTTGTCTTTTAACAAAATTTCTTTGGATATTTAATGGTAATGTGTTATTTTGAGCCCTATACATAACTGATAAAATACTATAATCTACCAAATCATGGAACTTCAATAACTTCAGTTGATAAAATAATGTGCTTGATGGGTGACTGTAATGCTTTCTGGTGATAATTCTTACAGCTCTTTTCTGTAAAATAAAAATAGGTTTTGTAAATGTTTTACACGCTTTCCCCCAAACATCAATGCAATAGATTAAATGTGGAACAATGATTGTGTTATACAACATGTACAGAGCTTTATCATTTAATAATTCCCTGACTTTGTACAGTACTGCAATAGATTTAGATATTTTTGTTCTTACAGAATTTATGTGATTTTTCCATGTTAGCTGTTCATCAATGATTACACCCAAAAATTTCATCTCATTAACTCTACAAATCTCAACACCCTCAATTTTAAATGGATCATCAACAGTTTTCTTTTTGTTACTAAATATCATGTATTTAGTTTTATCTAAATTTAATGATAATTTATTAATTTTAAACCAAGTTTGTATTTTATCAAATTCTGTCTTCATCAGTTCCAACATCCGTTTTACATCTTTACCCAAACAAAAAAATGTGGTGTCATCTGCAAAAAGGACACATTTGAGGAGTCCTGATACATTCACTAAGTCATTCACATATAAAATAAATAACTTTGGTCCAAGTACAGAGCCTTGAGGAACTCCACAAGTGATATTGCACAAGTCAGATCTTACACCATTTATTTGTACAAACTGTTTCCTATCTTTTAAATAGCTAGATACCCAGTGTAATGCTGGTCCTCTTATACCATATTTATTTAATTTTTCAAGGAGAATAGTGTGGTCAATAGTATCGAATGCTTTTTTTAAATCAACAAAAATACTAACACAATACTGTTTTTGATCGACAGCAGTAGTTATTTGTTCCATTATTTCCATGAGAGCCATTGATGTAGAGTTTTTTGCTCTAAACCCATACTGACTGTTACTTAGAATGTTTTGTTTAGTAATAAATTTATCTAATCTGGTCACAAACAGTTTTTCTAGAATTTTTGAGAATTGTGGTAATAAGGATATTGGTCTATAATTATTGAACACACATTTATCACCATTTTTAAAGAGAGGAACTACCTTAGCTACTTTCATATTGTCTGGAAATATTCCTTTTGAAAATGATAAATTACAAATATATGTAAACGGCTCGATAACATAACTCATTATGTCCTTTACAAACATCATATCCATGTCCACCCAGTCTTTTGATCTCTTATCTGTAAGATTTTTTACAACATTCATTATTTCTTCTTTGTCAGTTCCATTAAGAAAAATACTGTTGTCACAACCTTTAACTGAATGGTTCACATTATTGTCTACTTTTGGTATTTTAGCTGCAAGGCTTGATCCAATGTTCACAAAATGACGATTAAATCCATTTACAATTTCATTTTCATCATGGATTTCATTGTCATCCTTCAAAAAATATTGTGAAATACCTGTTTTTGCTTTATGACTTTTCAGAACACTATTTATTACTCGCCATGTAGCTTTCATATCACCATTGCTTTTATTTAATAAATCACTATAATATTCCTTCTTGTGTTTCCTTATAATCGCTACTAATTTATTTTTATACTTCTTATATTTCTCTTCAGCCTCTTGTGTTCTCAATTTCAAGAAACATGTATACAAATAATTCTTTTTTTTACAAGCGTTTCTCAACCCTTTCGTCATCCATGGTTGGTCAACAACATTTCTCTTTGTACAATTATTTTGCACACAATTCTTTTCATACAGAGCTCCTAAAATATTCATAAACTCATCATATGATCTGTTCACATCATCAGCATACACGTCTTTCCAGCTTTGTTTATGTAAATCATCTTTTAATTTGTCCATTGCTTTTTTTGATGTGTTTATTGTTTTTTCCTTAATTGTAATTTCTTTTGTAATGCTTTGATCATTTTTATAAATCATGAAAACTGGTAAGTGATCACTCAAATCACTCGTTAAAATACCTCCCATCACATCCCCATTTGTTACATTTGTGAAAATATTATCGATTATTGTAGCACTATGAGTTGTAATTCTTGTTGGTTTTGATATTAACGGATAAAGATTTAAACTATACAATGAATTTGTAAATGTACTGATGTTATTTGAATCTGTTTTATTTCCCAGGTCAATATTAAAGTCTCCACACAAAAAAATGTTTTTATTAAAACTCTTGTCCAATAGTTGTACCATTTTATCAGTGAATATTTCTATATTTGATCCTGGAGATCGATATACACAACTTATTAATATGTTTTTATCATTCTTGTTTATTATTTCTATTGTTATTATTTCCATGATATTATCAACAACTATTGACATTTCATTAATTAATTTACATTTTATTTCATTTTTAACAAATAGAGCCACTCCACCACCTCTTTTGTTGCTTCTGTTCACATGATATAATTCATACCCTTCCATGTGAACATTAGTTGTGTTTTCATCATTGAGCCATGTCTCTGACAGTGCTATTATTGTAAAGGTTCTGTTTAGCTGTTTTAAATAATCTGTTATTTTGGATATATTTGCATTTAAACTTCTACTGTTAAAGTGAATAATAGAGAGACCTCCATTAGTTATATTGATGTCATTAAACTGTTCTTCATTATAATATTCACAGTCTTGTATTTCAGGGAAAAAATTTGTATCAATCACATCTTCAACATTGTATATTTTAAACTCTGAGTCTTCGTATGTTGCCATATTATAATGTATTTGTTTGTTTTATATTTTGATTATTTATTGCTTGTGAAGTTGTGTCAATGATTTATCATCTATCATTTCCTGAGCTTATTTTAGTCTTTCCAGATCTTTCAGGTCTTTTATTATTTTAGCCTGAGATCCTTCCTGTATTTTGATCCAGATGTTTCCATTTCTTGTCCAAGTTGATGCTATTTTTTTCTGTTTTTTCAACCACCTTGCTTCACGTGCAATGTTTCCATTTTTTTTAGTTAGATGTTCATTTATGTAAACATTTGTTCCCTTCAGTTTTTTTGCTTGCATTATTACATGGTTTCTTGATTTCCTACTAATGAACTTGATGACTATGGATGGTTTGGCTTTATCTGATTTGTTGGGCAGTGTGTGACAGATTGAAATATCCTCATGTTCGATGTCAATGTCTTTGCTTTGTAAAAAATTCACTACTTGCTCCTCCAGAGTCTGTAGTTCTTCCTGTGGTGCATCTTCTGCTGTGTTAGTACCAGCAACAACTCTTGCATACGTTCGGTTCCTAACTTCCAGTCCAGTGATCACCAAGTTGTCTATTTTTGTGTATTGTTCCATGTCGTCAACTTTCTGTTCCAG